>NC_090805.1:30525852-30730852 GCF_036512215.1 Solanum lycopersicum
GATTGGTTATGGGTCACCTTATTCATTATATACTAAAAAATATGATTGATTGAATTTGACACAAAAACTTTAAAAAATTGATGGGTGACTAGAAGAAATTCTCTTTAGTTTTTTTTTTTTATTTTTTTTAATTATGAGGTGTTCATCTAGTGATATCAACACATAATATAAATTAGAATCATTTGATAAAACATTAGTTCCAAATAAAAAAATGACTCCAGTCTTAATTTAAAATTTTTTGAGATGTTATAGTAGAAAAGACTAAATTTTTTTATAAGATGTTAAAAAGACCCAATATATTATATTTTTTAAAGGAAAAATAGAAGTGAACAACTTATATGCAGGAAAAAAATAAGGCATACTTTAATGAAGAACTTTTTTAAGAATAAACTGAAAATGCAAATTCTTCTTTAATAATTTTTCAAACACATCATATCCATTATTTGCAAACTAATATACTCCACAAAAGATTTTTTTTTAATCTCTACTAATTTAATTTACAAAAAGAAGTAAACTAAAGGTCTTATAAGAAGTTAATTGGTCAAGTGATCCTTTAATTATCAGTATGTATAATTAATAAAGACAATTAGATTATGCATTCTACGAGTACGTGTATATCCACATTGGTAATGGAAGAGGCATGCCAATAATTTGGATCTAAGAGTAATGTAAAATTATTGTCATAAGCCCATAAATAGATAATGTAACACGCATAATAATTAGTAATAATTAAAAGGATTTAAATGTCATAACTAAGAAACTAACTTGCAGCTTTAAAGGGATTTAAATGTCATAACTAAGAAACTAACTTGCAGCTTTAATATATATATATGATCATACAATGATACATGGAGAACAGATAACTCAATTTACTTTTAAATGATAAGATGAGCATGCGGATGATGACGGAATTCATTAAGTAATGATTATGAAACCGGCCAGTTCGCCATGAAAACATACACAGCCGGAACGGTACCGGTACCGTACCAGTACCAGTCCATCCGATATTTTTGCATATGTGTCGTCCCGGACTGGTACAATACCTAGACTGGACCGGATCAGTAAACTGGGATTACAACCGTTTTTTTAAAAAATAATTAATTATTAATTAAACTCTATGAAATATTTACAAAAAATTTCTTTGTAAAGGTTAGCTTACAATTAAAATTTTGAAAATATACAAAATATTAATTTATTTTTAAAAAGTTTAAACTCTTTAAGTTTAAACTTCAAATTTTAACCTTTAAAGTTAAAATTTCAAACTTTGAATTTAACTTTAAAAGTTTAATTTTCAGTTGTTAAACATTTAAACTTTAAACTTTAAATTTCAATCTTTAAAATTTCAATTTTAAACTTTACAAGTTTAGATTTTAGAAGTTTAAATTTCAAATTTTAAATTATAATTTTTTTGAATTTCCAATTATAACTTATAGTTAAACTTTTTTATTTGAAAAATGAAATATAATAAAGACATTTGTATTAAATCGAAGACAATAATAAGAAAAAAGTTAAGGCGAATAACCTATAGTTTTATTAATAAAAATTTAATATCACAATTTGAGTTTAAAATATTAGTAGATGACCTAATCTACACAACCACATTTTAGTAAGGCTTCTGGTTGAATTAGACCTTGAACTATCAAACTAATAGTTCAAGGTAACAAGGATGTCTTGCGTTAAATCATTTAACATATCTCTAATAACATGATCTCAAATTGATTGATCGTCTATTTCCTCTAATGAATCAATTTCATAACAACTAAAATCCTGCAATATTTCATTAATATCATTTTCCAATTGGGTAGGTATAGTTGGACATCTGTAACTCCTTCTCTTGGCCTTAATCCAATCTCTAAATAATACTTATATCTTCAAGTTTTCTGCTGCTACTCAACGCCTATGTTTTCCAAGTTTAAATTTGATTGCACTAAAAGCGCCCTTCAAAGATGTCACACCCCGAGCCTACACCCTAGACGTTACTGACACTCAAGAACCATTGTTGGACCCAAGTGAACCCTTGTCCTGACTTCACTCTTAGCGGAAGACTTACTCAACAGAAAATCTACTGAAATACAATCTTAACTGAACTATCTCACTAGATAAACTTTGGATGTTTTAGAAATAAGCATTCAAATATCCAAATTGGTAAATCACGTCTGAGACATCAATAAATGAAAGAAAAGACTCATGAAGTATGTCTAGCTATATATAAATCCTCTACTAAATGAAATGGACGTCTGAACAAGGCCCAAGACATCCTAATAAAACTAGAATGATAAAAGAAAATAAAGGGATCCTCCGGTAAGAAGGAGGCCCACCGACAACTCTAAAGCTCAACTGGATCAATGATGTGTTGAATAATTATCCTGGTTACGTTCATCTCCATCGAAAAAGATGCATGTCAAATGATGTTTATACATGGAATGTAACACCATGAGAGGGAAAATCTAAAACAAGACATAAACTTGAACTGGAACTGAAGAAACTACTTACCTCAACTCAACTCAACTCGCCACATTCCAATATATATCGATATATATATATATATATATATATATATATATATATATATATATATATATATATATATATATATATAAAACTACATTGAAGATTCTCTAACTGACAACGATCACTATGAGTTATGTGTGAGATAACTTATGTACCATGCTGACAGAAGAGTGCTATAATTTTTCCGAGGTATAAAACCTACTACTAAGTGGATCTACTAGTATGTGCTAAAAACATTAATAAATCATCTAAAAAGTATTATCCTTTCTATCCATTTTGGCTACATCATTTATGGGGGTTGTGAGTTGTATGAACTCTCCCCCATATCGGTGCTCAATACTACTCCCAAAATGTACTAGCTGATATGTTTTACAAAAGCATGAATCTTTGTGTGGTTTGATATTATTACTCAAAAAATTTCTATTAAAAGAGAAGGTACTCAGAACTACTTGTCAAAACACTTTTAGAAATCGATGTTTCCTCTTTTCTTAAAGGTAAAAACATTTCTCTTGGAAAACTAAGTTCCCATATATTATTTTGAAGCAAATGACTCAACTTTACTCTTCCTCAATCTCAAGGCTCATGTCTTAAAACAAGTTTAAAAGATTGTAAAAAGACTTCTTAAAATGACTCGAAGAACTCTCAAGACATGAGTCTTAGTTTAACCTTGAATTTGAATTTATGAATTCAAGGTTATGATTCAAATTCTAAATGATTATAATTAGTTTATATTAGTTTGATTCAAAAGGCAGTGAAGGTACACTTTATAATGACTCAGATGGAATGAGTGACGAAAAGAGGGTTGGGCAGGAGACCCTAGTGCATTATTAGAATAAGTGCCAACCCCTAAAGATCAGAGACCCTATTTTGGTGCACTCATGGCGTGCCACGCCAGCCGTTTCTGTTGCACCCATGGTGCGCCACGCCATTCCTCCTTAGTTCAATCCGACAAAGTTTTCAACTTGTTTTTTTAGTGTTCATTCAAATAAAATCAATTCTTTTTCTCAATTTCTCTTTAGGATTAGTTACCCAATACATGTACACAAGAATCAACTAAAAAACAACCCTTTAACATGATATGATTAACTTATGAACTCATCAATCCATTCCTAATTCAAGAACGGAAGCAAACTTATAAAACACTAATCGAGAACTAAAATTCTTCAACCTTTTATAACAAAATTAACCTAAATAACATGATAGGTTTGTGGCAAACAAAACCAAAACTATGAGAATTTACATACCTCTTCAGAAATAAAACCTTGGCAAAACGACCACTAATTTCGCATGAAACAAATCAGTTTATACCCCTAATTATTTACTGAAAATAAATTAAATCTGATAATGTAAGGAAAATACAAAAATACCCCTCATTTTTTAGGTAACTTTTTTAAGATGGACAACTTAACTTCAAATAGGCATATCTCTATCATACAAACTCAATAATTAGAGAACTCGGTGTCATTGGAATGAGGAGTCCAAGACCTTTCATTCGATATGTTATGCGGCACCTAACTCATTCTCCAGTGAAAATTATGGTCGTTTGAAGTTTACTCTAAACTCAAAACTTAAATATAACTTGCAAATTTTCAAATTTTTCTATTTCCGATTTAATTCGTTCTATTTTTAGCTCTTTTAAATACTGGGGTGTTAAAATATCTCCCTCTTGGGAACATTCTTCCTCGAATGAGGTTATTCTAAGTAGAGTAAGGGTAGTAGCATCTAACACCCAACTCTAACACTCAATATGCAAAGTAACACAACATTTCAATTCAAAATAAATGTCAAGAAAAAGATTAGTACCTTAATTAGGAATTTCTCCGGACTCAAAGAGATGTGAGCATCTCTTCTTTATATTCTTCTCAGCTTCCCAAATAACTTCCTCAATAGACGAATTCCTCCACCGAACCTTGACTGATGCTACCTCCTAAGTTCTCAACTTGGAAACCTAGCAATCTAGAATCTGAACAACAATCTCCTCATAAGATGTGTTATCCTTAATACCAATGTCTTCAGTAGGTATGACAAGTGAATGATCACATATACATTTATTCAACTTTGAAACGAGGAATATCGGTTGGACCGCTGCTAACCCTTGCGGTAGCTCTAACTCATACGACACAATATTGATCCTCTTGGATATTTTGTAAGTACCAATATAATAGGGACTAAGTTTTTCCTTCTTATAAAATCTCATAACACCCTTCATGGGTGAAACCTTCAAATAAGCCCAATAATCTACTTCAAACCCCAACTCTCTTCTCCTAACATTTGTATAGGATTTGTGAGGACTCTGCACTATTTTCAACCTCCCTTGAATAGTCTTAACTCTTTTCATGGATTGATGAACCAAGTCAGGCACTATCAACTAAGCTTCACCAACCTCAAAGAATCCAATAAGAGATATGTATCTTCTCCCATAAAGAGACTCATAAGGAGTCATCTTGACTCTAGAGTGATAGTTATGTTGTAAGCAAACTCTATGAGAGGTAAGTACTCATTCCAATTACCTTTGAATTTGATCATACATGTACTCCCCATATCTTATCAACATTGAATAGTACACTCTGCTTGACAATAAGTCTCAGGATGAAAAGCGTCACTCAAATTTACTTTGGAACTCAAACCTTTTCGGAAAGACTTCAAAAATTATGCGGTGAATTATGTACCTCTATATGAGATATTACATACCAGAACTCCATCAAGTTTAAATATCTCTTGAATATATAAGTTAGCATAGTCATATGCTAAAAAAAGAGTCTTTACCGATAAGAAATGGACTAATTTAGTCATTCAATCTACAATCACCCAAATCGAAATAAGTTTCATGTGGGACCGTGATAAACGTTAATGAAATCCATATTAATCATCTCCCACTTGCACTAGGGAATATTTATATTCTGAGTCATATCACTAGGCTTGGTAGGGCACTTAGCAACGAACTCTACAACACATTATTCATACTACTCCAACAATAGACTTCTCTTAAGTTATGATACATCTTTTTTGAACCCAGATGAATACAATATCTAAAGCTATGAGCATTCTTCATGATTCTCTCTTGGAGTGCTTCCACCCTTGGCACACAAAATCTACCTTGAAACCTAAATACAACATCTTCCCCTTGTTCAAAAACCATCACTTTTTACTTATTAAAATTTATCTTCAATTCAAGAAAAATGGGATTTTGGTCTTGTTTCTTTTTCAGTTGAGACACTAATGAAAATCATGCCCCATTCATAACCATTAATCCTCATTTGTTGGAATACATTAGTGGAACTTCTAATTATGCAAGTCTATAAACATCTTTTATTGACGGTCTCGTGTCCTTGTAAACGTGGGAACAACAACCACAGACAATCTTCTTAAAGTGTCTGCAACAACATTAGCCTTACTTGGGTGATAGAGAATACTCATGTCATAATGCTTGAGTAACTCCAACCATCTTCTCTGTTTGATATTAAGCTCTTTCTTACTAAAAACAAACCAAAGACTCTTGTGATCAGTGAACACATCTACATGAAAACCAAATATTGTGATACCATAATTTTAAAGTGAATACTATATCAACTAACTCTAGATCATGGGTTGGGTAATTTCTCTCGTGAATCTTAACTTTCTGGAGACATAAGCTATAAGTTTGCCATTTTTCATCAATACATACACAAATTAAACTTTGGACGCATTAGAATACACAACAAATCCTTGCAAACTTTCGTGTATGGTCAATACTTGTGTAGTGGTCAACCTAGCTTTCAATTCCTGAAATCTTTTCTTATAGGCTTCAAACTATTGAAACTTAACTATTTTCTGAGTAAATTACTCAATGGGTACAAAACAGATGAGAACTCCTTGATGAACCTTCTATAATAACAAGTTAATCCTAAGAAACTTATAATATCAATTGGAGACGTGCGTCTAGTCTAGTTATGCAATACCTATTTTTTGAGTATAAACTCGAATCCCGTCAACGGAAACAATATGGCCTAAGAATGCAACTAACTCTATAGAAAATTTAGCATACAACTCTTTATTCTTGTGATTCGGTAGAACTATTTAGAGATAACTATCATGATCTTCCTCATTCCTTGAATAGATTAGAATGTCATCAATGAATACTATAATGAAAATATCTAAATAAGGCTTGAATATTTTGTCCATAAGATCCATGGATGTTGCATGAGCACTAATTAGGAAAAAAACTTAACCAAAAACTCGTAATGACCATAGAGGGCCTTGAAAAATGTCTTAGTGATGCCACTTTCTCTTACTATTAACCTATGATAGCCTCATCTGAGGTCTATCTTTGAAAAACAAGTGGCACCTAGAAGTTGATCAAAAAGATAATAAATTCATAGAAGATGATACCTATTTTTGATAATAACCTTGTTCAAACCTTGTTCAACTAATGGTCGTCTAAACACCTTCTAGGAGAACCATCTTTCATCCTCACAGAGCGCCCCAAGGTGATGCACTTTGTCAAATTAAACCATTCTCAAGAAGATCTTTCAACTTCTCTTTTAATTCTTTTAAATCAGGTAAAGCCATTCTATACGGAGAAATAGAGACAATAAGAGTATCGAAAAGAATATCTTTACCGAAGTTTATTTTTCTCTTAAGAAAGACTTCAAGAAAGACATTTGGAAACTCACTCACTAGTGAACTGACTAAATAGGTGGTATCTCAAAACTAAAGTCATTCACACGGACAATATTATATATGCACCCCTTAGAAACTAACTTTCTTGCCTTAATGTATGAAGTGAAATGATCCTTAGGCACTATTGAACTACTCATCAACTTAATTACTGGCTCATTGGGAAACTGGAAGTTAACTACTCAAGTTTTACAATCGACTGGGGCATAACATGCATGAAGTCAGTACATACGTAGAATGACATCAAAATCTACCATATCTAACTCAACTAAGTCAGCCATGGTATCCTCGTGATTTACAAAAATGGTACAACCACGATAAACTCTCTCAACTAGAATAGATTCACCAACAAGTGTAGATCGTTGAAGTGATCAAGAAGTTGCTCGAGAAGAATATCAAAATTCTTCGCAATAAAAAGAGTCACAAAAGAGAGTTGTTCCTGAATATAGCAAATCATAAAATTCAAAACTAAACACTTTGATCATACTAGTGACAACATCTTGAGGATTCTCTTTCTCTTGATGATTAATGATAGCATGTAGAGGTTTTCCCCTCTGTCTATCCTTGAATTAGCTCATCTAGGTGCAACTGTATACGGTGGAGGAACTGAAAAAAAGATCATCTTTATTGCCCCTGTTTCCACTGCCCTGCCTGTTGTTCGAGCACTCTTTATGAAGTGACCTTCTTGACCACACTTGAAACAACCAGTGCATCGATCACAACGCACCCCTGAGAGTGGGTACTATAACACTTAGCACATGTGTAAGATCCTTTTCCTTTTGGTGCCACACTACCTTGAGACGTGTTGGTCTATCTCTGAAACTCTGTGAATTTTGATAATAAAACTCACCTTTGTTCTTTGGTGTAGGTACACTAGAAGGTTATGGAGCGGGTTCCTTTTGCTATTGTTGGAAAGATGACAGGATTGCATTACTCTTCTATTTTCCGAACTCATTACATGTCTTAACCTTCTTGTTTTGGAACTCCTCTTTATATCTTAAGTTATCTTCCTTAACCTATTGCACATGTATGATCAGCCTTGCTATGTCCAAATCCCCTATTAGCGTAGTTGTTTTGCTCTCATTGCTTGATAGACGAGACAACCCAACAACAAATAGAATCATCATGTTCTTCATGTCAACAACCATCTCCGGGGCATATCGGGATAGTTGGGTTAATTTAAGGCTATACTCATGCACACTCAAAGATTCTTGCTTAAGAGTAAGGAATTTCCTTACCTTTGCCTCTCTTAGCTCATGAGAAAAGAAACATCCCATGAAGGCACTTTCGAACACATCCCAACTAACGATTGGTGTACCCTTAGCTCTACTCTTCTTCCATTGATCATACCACACTCTAGAAACACACTTCAGTTGGTAAGCATCTAGTCTTACTCACTCTGCATAAAAAACATGCATAAATTCAAGAACTTTCTGCAACTCTTCCTCAAAGTTTTCTTGATCCATAGTAACACTTGAACCGTAGAAGCTTGGAGGATGCATCCTTTAGAATTGGAGGATGCATTCTTTAGAATTCGAGATCCTAAAATATCAACCCCTTCTTATAGATTCTCTCTTTGTTGTCCAGCTTTGTTGATCACCACTTGACTCACGATCCGAATAGCTTCCCAGAACTCAGTATTAGTGACATCTCGTTGCAGTTGCACTTCTGGTAAAATGGTAATAATGAAGATAAAAAGGAGAATGATAATTAACAGTAGTGTGTTTGGTCAAATTCTACAACTAGGTTTTTATTAAATGTGAAGAAAAATATTTTTATAAATTAACATTTATATAATAAAATTTTAAAACAAATTAACTATTAGTGTTGGATTAATATCTTGTTTGATCAAAGTTTTTAGGAGATGGTTAATCAACTTTACGGAGAAAATAAGTATTGATGATGAAATAAATATTTCTGAGTAGTGGAAAATATAATTTTTCATAAACTAAAAAAAAAGTATTTTTCCCTAAAAACTTTAATGAAAATCATTTTTCCAGATAGATATACTTATCAAAGCACATTGAAAACTTATTTTTTTTTAAAAAAAAAAAGCTCAATATAACTTTTTAGAATTTAATGGTCAAAAACGAGCAGCTTCTCACCAAGTTTATTTTTTAAAAGAAAAACAAATGATTTTTAGAAGTTTGTCCAAATATGTTATAAACTTTTTAAAGGTACTTTTTATGTGTACTTTTTTAAAAAAAGCATTTATGAAACAATACTTTTGTGGAAGATAACTTGTTTTTAGCTTCTTAAAAAAGACAGTTCTAGTACTCTACGTAAGTGCTAATTTTCCCTCAAAATATTTGGCCAAATACCTCACTTATTTTTTAAAGAAAAAAAAGGTAAAATATACCTTCAAATTATTATAAAAGGAAAATGTACAAGTATCCCATCAACGTATATTCGAAATTTCAGAGAAACATTTATACTAGGGCAACTTTCACACATAGCAAACAAAAAATTCATATTTGTATGCTATAGCAAACTTTGTATAATTGCGCTCCATACCAAACATAAAACTGTATAATTTACTATACATATACAATTGTATAATTCGCTGGCCTAAATTGTATAATTCGCTGGCCTATTTTGCTGCAACTGTATAATTTGTTTTGCATACAGTTGAATCGAATTAAAATATATGTATATTGCATAATTATAAGTGTATAGCCAGAAGATATATGTTTTTCTCACTCTATATAAAAACAGAAACACAATATATACACTTCTGTTGTATAAAGCTAGAGAAAAATTGTATTTCACTGCAATTGTATAATTCGCAGTTGTATAATTCGTTGGCCTTTTTCTCTTCAATATTTGAAGTAAAATGTTTGTAAATTTTATAATTAAGTGTATAACACGAAGATATACATTTTTGCATGTGTATATACAATTTTCTCTCGCTTTATACAAAATGGAAACAGAATTATACACTTCTATGCATAAAGCGAGAGAGGCGAGCGAGAATGAAGAGTGGTGAGCGAGATTTTTGAGAGAGATACGCTGATAAATTTTAGCTAATATTTGCTATGGAGCACAATTAAATCAAACCCTAGCTATTCCATTAAATTTAGGTTATTAGTTTGCTATTATATACAATTTTCCCTTTATACTATATTACGATCCCCCTGAATATATTTTAAAAGTAATTTTCTACACTTTTCGGCCTACGTGGCACTATGGGACCCACAAGATAGTGTCACGTCGGTCTAAAAGGATAGAAAATTATTAATAAAATAAGTTCAAAAAGTAATAGGACCTTAGTATAGTATAAGTGTGTCTCAAAAAGTTCAAACATAGATTGCGAAGGTACTGTACATTATATCTATTATAAATGATGTCTTTATCCTCTATTATACTTTATATTTGTATAAATCTTTATTGTCCTAGTTTTGGAGCATGTATGTCCTTTAGCCAAACTGATAGATACGTAGTGCATCTCAATAATTTATTTGTCTTTATCCTCTATTATACTTTATGTTTGTATAAATCTTTATTGTCATAGTTTTGGAGCATGTATGTCCTTTAGCCAAACTGATAGATACGTAGTGCATCTCAATAATTTATTTGATTTGAGGCATGAGATTACTTAATTGGAAGGATAATTAATCATACACATAAAGAAAGAAGGCACAAATGTTTGTGGAAGATGGGGTGTTTTAATCTGGGCAGGGTTGGTAAATTAGGGAGGATGGGGGATGGGTGAGCCCTTTTTTAATTTTTTCTTTTGGATAAATGAACAAATACTATAGAGTAATTATATAAATTGTTCTGATAATGACACGTGTTTTTTCGTGTGGCTCCACTTGACATATGGATATATATGACCAAATATTAAAACGATAAAGGATATATACAATGTTAAAGTATAACAAATAATATATATATTTTATTTATAATAGTTCAAATATATTTGATTTTTTTCTAAAAAAAAATACTTGTGAAGCGAAACTCCATAAGTATTAACCTTTAAGACACGCTAATTCGTACCCACTTTATAATATATAGACTTTATAAGTTCACCCACATTGAGAATAATTCTGGCCTACACGAGTGAGATTGAAAATCACGTTTGATGTTCATAAAAGATATTTAATCTTAATCATATGTGTTTGAATTGATATTTCTCATTTGTTTTTGTTTTTTTTATGTTATTCTATCTTTCTAACAATTCTACAGTCAAATCTTACTCAAAGAAGATTAAATCTAAAATATACGTTTCATGTATTATGCATAAAAACTCCAACGATTAATTTGTCAAAGCAGCAACAAAAATTACAAATTGATTTAACACAATTTCAATATTTTTATGTTCGTAATACATAAGCGTGTCATTTTTCTTACTAGCGGCTAGTATTTATGATTGGGTGTGAACAAGTAAAAAAACACGTTCTAAATGTGAGTTCAAGTGAGATACATTCTTCCTACATGATAATTGATTTCTATTATGTCATATATGTTGTGTGTATCTACTTATACAATGGTGTACAATTTTAGATGTCCACTTGTGCATACCTATATATGGAGGGAATGAATATGAATTGAGGTCAAGTTAAATGATATGATTGTGTATAGTGCCTTTTAGCATATCCACATGAGTTTTCAGTCATACATGAATGGAACCACATATTAACATTAGCTAACATACTAGTCGTGTTCGTTTGATTTTTTTTATCAAAAGATAATAATTTTGTACTTCGAAACCCAAATTTACTAAGAATAAGCTTAAATTTAGAATATAAAATTCATTTATTCGAAAAAAAAAAGTGGTTAGTTTACCTAGGTATTCTATATTAAAAAAAAATATTTCCAATCAATAGCAATATAAATTTTATAACTAAATACAACAATTTCTTAGTTATAAAGCGATTCTATTTTTCAAACTCGTTTTATCCATGTCTTCTTCTCCTTCTCTACACTTTTTTTCTCAATTATAATGACTGGAACCGTCGTTAATTCAAGGCTACAGTCCACCGGGGCAAGCCAGATGCTGCTAGCGCGGGAGCAACATAGTGGGAAAATAGTCGTTACAGCAGGATAAGCGAGGGAGAATGTCAATAACGTGAATTCTTATTTCCTCCTTCTTAAAATATCTAAACTAGTTGTAAAACACCCTAGAACCCTCCCCCCCCCCCCCCCCAAAAAAAAAAATTGTTCCAATCTTGGGAAAGATAGGGAGAAATATTTCTTGCAAAAGGATGTCAACAGATTGGGAATTTCTGGTCAAGATCACTCTCGTGAGTTCCGAAAGAAGGAATTGAAGGGCAAATACTTGGGCATATAATTGGTACCCAGGTAGGCTAGGTTTAATAAATTGAGTAGTTATCAATTTATGCTCATTGCTTACTATATCAAAATCAATAGTACGATTTATACATAGACATTTGTGCATGTAACGAAAATCCTGGTATAAAGCCTTAGATGATGAACTAGGACTAACTATGGTTGAATTAATGCCCATATTATATATTTCACTGAGTAATTCATTAGGATGGTGTGATTCTATGATTATGTGTTGTAGGTTTGTTCGTGCTTCATTATAATGTGTGTATGTATGTGAACGAAACTTGTTGATTACGACTAATTTAAATAAGTATGAACGAAAAACCATATGTGGTTTATCACTCTTGTTGTATGTAAGTGGTGATAAACATTCTGATTGTGATTGTGGATCGGGAGTTGTATTACGACACACTAACTTGGATCAGTTTCCATGTTCGGCATAATTATGGGATCGGTTTCCATGTTCCCGCATAATCTTTGAATCGGGTACCACATTATGGTCTAACAATATGGGTTTGGGTTCCATGATAGGAACAATGATATAATATGATTGTGCATCTTGAGAACGTGAAATCGAACGTGGTTCATAATGGTAAATGATATTGTAATTACCGGAGTAGTTGTGTTTTTATGAGAACTTATTTCTGTTTTTTCTTGTATTGATTGAACTTGTTGCGTATGTGTTTATGGAATGAATCGGGGAAGCCGAGGGTTCAAGGGTCATAATAACGGAGATTAAGGGATTTTTGTAGGTTACAAATGGAATCGATGTCGGCATTTGGGATACTCTATATAATGTACTATGAGGCAAGGGCTGGGTAATATGAGGAGAAGGTGTCTAGTCAATGTGCATTGTAGTTGTATGTGTGGACTCTTCGATGCCTTAGAATGGTTAAGATTCTATGAAAAACCTAGTAATTAGTTGACGGTGAAGGTAAGGGGTAGTAAGAGTACTAATATGATTCTGAGATGTTTATGAATAGGGTAAAGGTACAAAAGCGAGTGGTTTATTTGATACTCTTGTTAGTTGATATCTTATATCATATGGTGGGCAACGTCTTGAGCAATGGTGCCTACAAATACGTATGATGGTACAAATATTACTCTTGCTATGCCTTTTTCGGTATAGATTGGATGTAGGGTCGGTGACGTTTCATTAGATGAAGACAAAAAAAATCTCTAGTAGCTTCTATCTTTCCTTCTTCACGGTGGGAGCTGCGTCTTTTATTTATCTTGTTCCATTGTACTTTTAGCTCTTATGCCTATTTAGAATGCATTATTGAGAATGTTAATTACTTTACAAGTCTTAACAAAAATTGTGTTTGAAGTTCTTAATTATAAATTTCTGATAGTATATTTAATTCTATTTATTTAACTTTATGCATGTTTTAATAATTGGAATAAGAGTGTTCTCCTACTTATGTGTTATAGTGGGTGCCCACAGGGTCCGATGGGTTAGGTTGTGATAAATTGGTATAAGAACTCAGGTTACCACTCTCTCAATACAAGAGAAAAATATTGACTAGACTCCTACATATTGGTGTGTTGACATACACATCTAATCTTCTAGAAGCTAGGAAACATTTTAGGAAGTTGTTCCGACTTTTTTCTCTTTTCGTGCTAGTGTCTCTTGTTGTACTAGTTGAGTCCTATTTTTCTCTCCCAATTTCAATTGGTTCTCAACAAAGTGAACTGGACGTCGTGGTCATGACTAAAGTAACACAAGCAAGGTAAATTGGAACAGAGACAGTTCCAATTGGTATCTGGTCCTAGGGGCGATGTAAATACTAGGATTATTAACAATGGTCATCCATGGAGCAAACACACTAACAAACTGAAATTGTTGTGAAGCGGGTTTGTAACTGCAATTGTGTACTTCATATCGTTTAGGATAACTGTGAATGTGAAGGTCTGCTTTAGGTATCCGGAGAGAAGTATTTTGCAAGGGTGTTATGGTATAATTATTTACATAGTGTAGCGTGTCTGAACTTTAATGTGAAATATGATGGCTGAATTGTTGAAAAATTATGCAAGTTGTAATGACTTGAGTATTGTGAAGCCTTTTTTTGAAAAAGAAGGTTCTGAATATATTCGATTAAAAGGTTTGGGTAAAACTACGAGGTAATTTGTGAGGAAGATTTGAACATGTCTTGTGCTTGTGTAATATAACCACGAGAATGTTTGAGTGTATCTTGAGGATGTGTGGATTGTGCTGCTGAATTAATAAGAATGAATTAGTTCTATAGTGTGGGTTTGACTAGTCTAGGAGTTATCCTAGCTCACAAGATAATCCTATGTTTGTTCCGTAAATCTTGGAACCTTAGTGAAATTTACAAAAGAGAGAAAGCCTCAGAAAAATCTCGGGAATGGTTCTGTTTCTGTTTTGGCCGCTGAGGCGGGATTATTCCTACTAGGGAAAGATCGCCTGAGTGGGATGAGGTGAGGCAGAACCTCATCCTTCCCTCTCTACTTTTTCCAAGTTTCCCGATAAGCACCCCAAATGGTATTTTGTCTAACCCATGCAACTCTATTAGTATTCAGCAATAGAGAATAGTTTATTAAACTTAATAATTAACTCTACACTACGGAAAAAGGTAGGAAATCTAGAATCCAAGTGCATACAAAACGTAAGAAAGCCAAAAAGATTAAAAAATCAAGTTGTCCCAAAATTTACAAGCCTATGAAGGGCGAAAGAAAAATCAAGAACCCTCGGACTGGTGGTGTCAACAACTTAGTTATAGATCCTCCACAGGTAATAAGTTGGTCACTACCTCATCCATAAAGTGAAGTGCTGGAAATCTCCTTTATCAACCCGGCGAAGCTTTTATCCACGGGAAACGCATGTGAATATGGTCTCATCATCTTCCATATGCAGACAATCAATCATCCCTCTCTATCCCCTTCCTCCACTCATGGCCAAGCTCAGGGAACGATATCTCGACCTCTAGGGCAGTGTTGGGGGAACCAGAATAAAATTAGCAAAGGCACTCCCCAACCTCTTCTCGACGACCTCTAATCCTCCTTGACCTTTGCAATAAGAGTGGGGCCTCATTGTAAAATCTATAACTACCTTACTAATACTAGATATAATACCCCAAAATTTAGTAAATTGAACTCGTGAGTTCTAGAGCCTTGTAGGAGAGGTTTACAGAGTTGTATGAGGTATAAAATTGGTAAAAACATGTAATTATAATGAAATGTTTAGGGGTCAAACTTCCGGGTACGACCCCTAAAGGGTCATTGAGGAGGACCACAACACTGCCCAAAATGTTGTCAAGAGAGTATGGTCCACGACTAGCCATTCACAATTCGTGAGTGGACCCACGTCCCGTGGGTTGGGGTTGTGAGTCAACGAATGTTAATAACTGCAAATTCAAGCCTCATTTCCCAACATTGAGACCACATGACGGCCCATCAACCCATCTGTGATCCATGGATGAGGGTCCGTAGGTGGTAGCAATTTTAAGTGTTTTAGTTTTAGTAGGAGGCTTGGGAATTGATTAGTTAATTAATCACGGGTTAATATAGGTTTCTTAGTTATTTAATTTACATATATAATCATATGATATGCTAAAGTAATCACTTAAGCTCATCCATCAAAAGACCCCAAATTACTCTCAAGAAGTTCTCTCACTCTAGAAGCTAAGAAGAATAAGAAGAGAAGAGAAGAGGCAATGTTTATCCATTGATTAAAGCTTTGGTTAGGGAATTGATTATCGTTATTTGAATATTATTCATCCATGGGTTCTTCCCCTATTAATCCTCCTTAATTTCCCTCCAATTTTATAGTCAAAAAGACAAATTCTTGTTACATTAGTGCATGCTTTGTGGGTAGGGTTTAGGTGTGATTCCAATTTAGTGGATAACACCCAATTCTAATTGAATTAGATTTTTTTAGTTATATAATGATGAATTCATGTGATATCTATGGTGAACCCTAATCTAAATTGATAAATGATATATTTGTGGATCCATTAGAAGTGAATTGGAATGTTCAAAGGTAATCTTCCTAAATAAATGGCATGTATGGATACTTATCAAAGTTTGGATCATGCAACTATGAATTGAACTATACTTGATAAAATATGATTGATCTTGACTTGTAAAGTTACAACTGAACCATTATGAATCAATTATGACTAGAATTACTTCATAGTAAAGAATGTGATTGAATAACTTATAATTTAGACATGAATGATGATATAGTACAGTTAAGCTTGAAATTAGGGCTTGTAGCCATCATTATTAGGGCTTTGGGGGAAAATAAAACTTGATGTGATCTTTGGGTGTATTGTTTGTCTTCTACAATCTTAGGATGAGTATGTTAGTTGATTTAAGGTTTTCTCACATAGAAGGATTCTAGGTTTGCTTAATAACCTAAAATGAATCAAAGTTTGTTAGTCTAGAATAACTTGAAGTTCTGACTAATTTAACCTTCATGTACAACTTGGCTTAGTAGTATAAGATCATGGTTGTTATCTTTGGAATGGAGGATCTATACTCTCCTAAGGTCTAACTTGACTTGCACTGTGACGATGCATTTCATGGTTGAATAAGTTAGGAGTAGTCATAGTATCCTAGAATAGAGAATTTGTACTCTCATATGGGCAACTTGAACTAGTATTGTTGGGATGCCTTCATGATAGCCTGACTTTGGTTGACCAAGACCATTCCATTCTAGCATTAGGATTAAAAATCATACTCTCTGAAGGGTAGCTTAGGATTGAGGATCCATACTCTCCTAAGGGTATCTTGAGTTAGGTTAGTCATGGTAGCTTTGGATTGAGGACTCATACTCTCCTAAGGTCAGATTACGATTTAGAATAATACTCTTCTAAGAGTATCTTGTATTTGTATTATAATGCACTTTAGAGGTTAGCATAACTTAGTTGGTCTAGGCATATTTCGTGGTAGCAACGATAGGAAACTTGTATATTTCTTAGAATAGCTTATACATTCATGATGGTGTTTATTCCAAGGTAGTTAGATTAGCTTAACCTAGTTATGTTAATAAGAGTATAGTATGATCTAGCCTATTATGGGGTTCTTCCTTGGTAGATGTGATTAGAGGAAAATAGTATAGAGGGATTAGTCCCCAACTAGTAAAGATTCATGATATTTAAAAGGTGTACATACAGTGGGTAGTATTATGGGATGTTATCCATACATTGAAGAAATATGACTTAAGGCTAGGTATGAGGGTTTCTTAACCATATTATAGACTTAGTTTGTTGCCTACCAAGATATGATTGACTTAAGATGATAGTTACTTATAAATATGAAATAGATCTAGAATGACACCTATGAAGCATGAATAGTGTGACTCTAAGGATATGCTTTGTGTGTGTGGTAGTATGGGATGCCATACATGCATTGCACAAGTGTTCCTTGAGGCTACTTATGAGTATGATGCTCTTATGACATGAAAACATAAGTCTTGACTATGAAGGTGGACTATGACCAAGAATGACCAAAGAGAGGTACTTACCTTAGATGGTAATATGGGATGCTATTATTTCCTTGCACAAGTATACTTGGAGATGGCTTGCCAAGTAATTCTTTGGTAATATTAAAGACATAAGGTTGATCTATGTAACCATGAAGATCTGAGTGAGTACGATGACATGAACATGATGTATCTCCTATTCTTATTTACTATGTCTTATGTTGACTTATGTTTATATGATGTTTATGTTGGATTATGATATGACTATGATGATTATTCTATAATTGTGTTATTATCTCTTATGCTTATGTCTTATGTTGACTAACCATTTTGAGATTCTCTTATTATGTTATTCCAGATTTCATACCTGGTACATTTTATACTACCAGATATTTCTTACATTTTAATCAAATATAGGGTTTGGAGACTTAAGTGTTACTTTTGAGATATATATCTAAGGAGTTAAAGAACATTGAAGGCTTGGTGAGTCATCATAGCTTCGAGGACAAACCTATTATCTTTCTTATTCCATATACTTTTATGTTTAGACTTTGTATAGGGTGCTTCCGAAAGTTCAATATTCAAGTCAAGTTAGATAATTTTGATACAAAGAGTAAGAATTCCGCTTTGCACTTTATGAAAAAGACTACGATTTTACATATTAAATTTTTTTAATTTATCCGTATTTTCTATTAATCTATATATTGATATTATGATGATGCTAAGGGCTAGTACGAGACCTCTTCAGGGTCAAGTATGCCATATAAATTCTACGGGTAACCCCAAGTCATTTCAAACTTGGTAATCAGAGCACAAGGTTTAGAATGGTTCTAGGACTGTCTCTGAACACATCTAGTATAGTCTTGTTCATAAATGTGAAGTGCACCACATTTATGTATAGGAGGCTATTGGATTCTTATGAAATCTCATTCTTCATTCTTCAAGTTGTGTCATAGAATTTAGCTTTAGTAGGTCCTTCTTTTAAACGTTTGCCCAATGGTTTTTAGGTTATGGAAAACACTAGGGCTAATCTTAGGAGAGAAGAGAAAGACAATTGAAAGCAAGAGGTTCCTTTCCATGTACCACATTAAGATCCTCCTCAAGAATCAAATGACCACCCGTTTAAGAATGTCACCAGTGTAGTTCAAGGCTTATATGCAATTTCTGGCTCAAGCCTTAACGGTGCAAACCAATAGAGATGTTGTTGCTCCTGCAAACCCAATAGTGGGGATAGGTGTTTCTAGGATAAGAGAGTTCATAAAGATGAATCCCTCGGAGTATTGTGTCTCTAAAATGGATGAAGATCCAAGTGGGTGTATAGAAGAGGTCTATAAGGTTCTAGCAATCATGAGAGTGATCTCGGTAGAAAAATAGGAACTAGTTTCTTGTCAGTTGCAGGAAGTAGCATAAATTTGGTATGAGCAGTGGAAATATGGTAGTCCATTAGATGCGGATCATAGTAATTACGAGATTTTTAAGGAGGCATTCCAATATTGTTTCTTCCCTCGGGAGTTGAGAAAAGCTATTGGAAGATTTCATCAATCTTAAGCAAGGTAGTATAAGTTTCAAGTATTATGTCTTGATGTACACTTTTTTTGTCCAAATATGCTTCATTAATAGTTCAAATCAAAGAGATAAGATTAATAGGTTTTTGTCAGGTGTCCAACTTGGTAGCCAAAGAATGTCATACTACAATGCATGTTAATAGTATAAATATCTCATGCCTCGTGATTCAAGTTGAAAAAATAGAAGAATAAAAACTCAAGGAATAAAAAGCTAGAGATAAAAAGAGGTCTAGGGTGGATGGTCATAAATCCTTTCATGGTAGGCCCGACAAACATGGTTATTCTAGGAATCGACAAAGCTTTTACGAACACGGCTTTTCTAATGCTCATAAGAATAAGGATGAGAGAGTGTCTACCCCTAGGCCTCAAGGTATAAGTAATGAGTCCTTATGGCCCACTTGTGCGAGCTGTGGTAAAAGGTATGAGGGTAGGTGTTTATCCAGTAGATTAGGTTACTTTAGTTGTATAGGAGTGTCCACATGATGAAACATTTCCCTTTAGATAAAGTTTCAAGAAGAGAGGATAAGTAAGTTCTGTATAGTAGTGCGTATGTTAAGCCACAAAAGAAGAGTAGGTTCTAAGTTATCCAAGCTTTAATGTTACTTTTAGCATTTATGATGTTTAGAAAAGTTTGAGTAGGCTTACTCCCGGTCTGAGATAGTGTGCCTACCTAATAGAGTTATTATGTGTTTTTTGTACTGCCATGATTTACTTATACGCATGTTCATGAATATGTGTAGGGCTTGTTAGAAATGACTTATTCTTATTGTTTCTTATTTTGTAGTTCATTTAATAAAATTTACATATAGACTTCATGAGTTGATTATTAGCGTGCCTTAGTTTTGGAGTTGAGAAGTTCCTCCTTGTATTGATGCTTTATGAGAAGAAATTTGTATTTAGGCTCCATGAGTGTGTGTCGGGGATGTTTTATCTAGGAGATGTTAGTGTATCTTTGAAAATGAGTAGATATAGAGTTTCATGCATTTAGGTTAGTAGAAGTAGTATCCAACCCGTTATGTTGCATTGAATGTGTTTAGCTTGGAATTGAGGTTTTCTTCCTTGTTTTGGGTGCATTTAGATGTAGTGTATGCATTATGAACTGTTATATTAGAGTTTTAACTTTAAGAAGTGTTTAGAATCACTATTCGAGGATGAAAGATCCCAAGGGGGAGATGATGTAACTCCCTTGAATTCAGTAAGTTGAACTAGTATGTTCTAGAACCTTGTAAGAGAGGTTTGGAGTGTCCTGTGAGGAATAAAACTTGTAAAACAATTACCGCAATTAGAGTGGGATTTTTAGGGGTTAAACGTCTGTAATAACTCCCACATGGACCGCAGAAGGGGTCCTTGAGGAGGACCCCAACACCACCTGAAAAGTTGTCAAAATAGAATGGTCCACGAATGGACATTCACTGATTGTGATTGGACCCACACCTCATGAGTTGGGGTCGTGGGTGAAGGAATATTAAGGCCTGAAACTTTAAGACTAATCCCCTTACCACGAGAACATAGGACGACCCGTTAACCCATCCACGATCCGTCTATGGTGGTCTGTCTATTGTTGTAGTTTTAAGCATTTTAGTTAGTTAGGGGGTTTGGGAATTAGTTAGTTGTTAATATAGGTCGGTTATTTATTTAATTTACCACCTATATAACCTTTATTTACCCTAGAATAATAACTTTAACTCATTCATCAAATGACCCCAAATTACTCTCAAAAAAATCCTATCTCTCTAGAAGCTAAAAAGAAAAGAAGAAAAGAGAAGAGAAGAGGGGAGTGTTTCTCCATTGATTTAAGATTTTATTAGAAATTTGATTAAAGGTATAACAATTTTATACATACATGGAGCCCCTTTACTTTTACCTTAATTGTAAAGTTAAAAATCCAAATCATGGTTAAGATTGTGCTTGCATTGTGGGTAGGTTTCATATGTGATTCCAATTTAGTGGGTAACATCGAATTATGACTGAATTTCTTTCATTATTGATACTATGATGAACTAATATGAATTTATATGGTAAAATCTAATTTAAATATGTGATTTCTATTGTGAATCCTAATCTAATTTGATGAATGTGATGTTTGTGTATTGATGCCATTAGAGGTGAATTTGATGTTTCAAAGGTAATCTTCCTAAATCAGTGTCATGCATGGAAATTGATCAAAGTTAGGATCATGTAATTATGAATTGAACTAGACATGATTGAATATTATTGATCTTGACTTGTAAAGTTATAATTGAACCATTATGAATCAATTATGTATAGAATCACTTTGTAGTAACGAATGTGATTGAATAACTTCAAATTTAGACACGAATGATGATAGAGTATAATTAATGTTGCAATTAGTGTTTGTAGCCATAATTTTTCGGACATTGAGGGTAAATTTCAAACTTGCTCTGAATTTTTTATCTTTTAACACTCTTAGGCATGAATCTGCTAGGTGATTTAAGGTTTTGTCAATAAAAGTGTTCTAGATTGGCTTATTAACCTAAAATGAATAAAGCTTGTTAGCTTGAAGTTATGACTCATGTTCCCTTCATGTATATCTTGGCTTACTAGGATAATACCAAGGTAGTTTGACTGGGATAAAGTATTTATGCTCTCCTAAGGTATAACTTGACTTGCATTGTAAGGATATATTTCATGGTAGCATGAGTTAGGAGTGGTCATGGTAACCTAGGATAGATGATTTATATTCTCCTATGGGTATCTTAAACTAGCATTGTTGGGATGCCTTCATGGTAGAATGACTTAGTTTGGACTAGTCAATTTCATGGTAGCTTTAGGATTTAGAATCATACTCTCCTAAGGGTAGCTTAGGATTGAGGATCCATACTCTCCTAAAGGTAGTTTGAGTTAGGTTAGTCGTTGTAGCTTGGGATTGAGAACTCATACTCTTCTAAGGATAGCATAGGATTGAGAATCATACTTTCCAAAGGGTATCTTGTGTTTGTATTATGATTCACTTGAAGGTTAGCATGACTTAGTAGGTCTAGGACTATTTCATGGTATTTAGGATATGACACTTAAAACTTTATTAAAATAGATTGGACCTGCATGATGATGTGCCTTCCAAGGTAGTTTTCTTAGCTTAACCTAGTTGTGTTAAGATTGTAGGATAGTCTATTATATTAGGGGGTTATTACTTGGTATGATATGAGGAATATAGTTTCCAGGGATTATTCCCCAACTAGTTAACGTTCATTATATTCTAACGAAGTATTTAGTGTGGGTGGTATTATGGGATGATATCCATACATTGCCCAAATTTAACTAAAGGCTAGCTATGAAGGGTTCCCACACATAGCATATACTTAGCTTTGGTTGGTGCTATAGTTACATACCAAGTAATACACTCAAATACACATCCCTAAATAAGTATAAGTGATCATTATCAAGTAAATAACTCAACTTGTAGGTTGAGATCGATCCCACGAGGAAAATGGCTTAGACTTAAACTTAACTAACAATTATATTTGTTTAGCCATTTTATTTCCAGAAACAAGTAATTAAAAGGGGGAGATATGTGAAATAAATTAAGAAAATTATTTAAGTAATTAGTGAGAAAGATTCAATCTTTAGTTGTTATCAATATGAGAAAGAAACTAGGCATAAGTGTTCCCCATAAACTCATAACACGGTAATCCTAGTAATAGCTACTCTTTCCTAGTGCATTACATGAAAAGTTGTATGTGTCAAGCATCTAAAAAATTTTACCCCGCACCTTGGTCTTGCTACGTGTGTAATATTTACTAAAACATACCTTCACCTCGTATTAGACATCACATCGATGTATGGCTTAGTTTTCACCCTCACACCCATCGACTCTAGACTATTAGATAGTGTCACACTAAATCTATGTTAATATATCTTTTATTTTTAACTACCTACTTGGTCTGAAAAGTAGCAACAAGAAAAGTTATAACGTTAGTCTCTGTTCAAAAGACTTCTAAATGAAGGAATTATCAATGCATGCAACAACACTATTCAAGAATTGCTGAATTACTATTCATACATTGTCAATCTCTCATGGTTCCCACAACGCTTGTTGTTGATTTAGTTACCGATATTAGCAAGAACACAATTCATATATTTATGTAACGACCTGTCTAGTTGTTTTGAGCAGCAGATTTTATTTCTGGAAAAACAGGCTGAGGCGACGGACCCCACGACGGACCGTCATGGACACGACGGACCGTCGCAGGGACTCGTTTCAAAACACTTAGAAAAACTGAAAATTGGGTACTGAAATCGACTCTCTGAACTTCGTAACGGAATGGTAGGACGGACCGTCACAGGTGTGACGGACCGTCACAGATTCTTCAGAGAAATTGAGTCTCCGAAGTCTGACGGGCAGCAGGATGGACCGTCGCAGTCGCGACGGGCCGTCACAGACTGCAAAATCTCAGTCTGGGTCGGATTTCTTGATACGTATTAAGGGACGTTTTTGACTATTCTTGCCTTAATTATAAAGTTAGTGGGTTAATATTAATAAGTCTAATTACTTGGGGGTTAAAAGAGGTAACCTTAAGTTAATTAGTGGGGTATTATTGCCATCTTTTATTCTTAATTATATACTAATTAGGGTAAAAGAAAGAGGGTTTGAATAAGAAAGCAGAAAGAACAAGAAGGGAGAAAGAGAAACGATCGAGAGAAGAGGAAAGCACCAAGCTTTGAGGATTAACTTGCTTGATTTCAATTCTTCGGTAGAGGTAGGTTATGGTTTTCATGCTTTCATAGTAAACTCTTAATAGAGAATGATATGTATTGGTAGTATTGTAAAACCCTGCTATGTGCTTAATTGTATGCATGCATGAACGTGATTATATAATTGTGATTATATTAAGCATGATGAAGCTATTGAATCCCAAATCTTGATAAAAACCTAATCTCTTGTTAATGATGATTCCTTGATATAAAAGAAGGCTTGATGAACTAAAGAAATGAGATTGATGATGCCTTGGTGAGAAAGAAGGCTTGATGAATTGATAGAAAGAGATTAGGGGATCGGGTGTCACGAACCGACACGTAGAATTAGGGGATCGGGTGTCACGAACCGGCACGTAGATTTAGGGGATCGGGTGTCACGAACCGACATGTAGAATTAGGGGATCGGGTGTCATGAACCGACACGTAGATTTAGGGGATCGGGTGTCACGAACCGACACATAGAATTAGGGGATCGGGTATCACGAACCGACACGTAGATTTAGGGGATCGGGTGTCATGAACCGACACGTAGATTTAGGAGATCGGAGTGTCACGTACCGACACAAGAGGATTAATGAATATGAGGGAGCGGAGTGTCACGTGCCGATACAAGAGAAATAAAGATAATGAATCTTGAAAGATGTTAATATACTCAATCTAAAGAACATAATTCCCAAATGAGTATGGTATTAGGGCTTGAGTCCTCATGTGTGAACTTGATGGTAATTGTTAATGATATAGTACTTGTTGTTGCTACATGTTGAGTATCATAGTTGAGTTTATGATATTACTTGGTATATACTGTTTTCTATTTTGAGTTGGCCGATGATATCTACTCAGTACCCGTGTTTTGTACTGACCCCTACTTTTATGTTTTTCTTCATGTTATTTGTGGAGTGCAGCAAACGTACCGTCATCTTCGACTCAACAGTAACTCAAGCCAGTCTTACTACATCGGAAATTCAGGGTGAGCTAATGCTTCTAGCTTGGACTGGATCTTCTTCTTCAAGTCTTGATGCCTTGAACTTCCGGCATGGACTAGCTTCTTATGTATTTTTAGCTTTTTAGAATATTCTTAGTTTAGTCATTTGATCGTAGATGTTCTTGTAATGATGTCTTCCAGATTTTGGGAATAATAATAGTTATTGATTTTATTAATGAGTTTAAGTCTTCCGCATTACTTTATGTTGATATTACCTTGAAATGTTAAGGTTTAGATTGGTTGGTTCGCTCACATAGGAGGGTAAGTGTGGGTGCCAGTCGCGGCCCGAATTTGGGTCGTGACAAACTTGGTATCAGAGCATTAGGTTCGTTGGTCTCATCACATAAGAACGAGTCTAGTAGAGTCTTAAGGAACGGTAGGGGGACGCCTTTACTTTTCCTTGAGAGGCTATAAGACATTAGGAAAATTCCATTCTTTCTTTCTTCTTTCGTGCTATTACTTGGGTCCAATTGGTATCTAGGTGATACAAATTGGTATCTGACCATCTTCACTCTATTTCGCAGATAGTTAGAACTAGAGCAACGACTACGCCAACACCAACACCAGCACCAGCGGGACAGGGTGCGTCTGAGCCAGCCACTGGGGCTGTAGCTCGAGGAAGAGCAGCGGCAAGAGGCCGTGGTAGTGGTCGTGGGAGGACATCCTCTAGGGGAAGAGGACGAGCACCTAGCCCATCTGATACTACGGAAGTGACTCCTCCACCGACTCAGGAAGTAATAAGAGAAGGGGAGGATGGGGAAAATGAACAAGTGCAGAATGAGGGATTGCCACCCCAACCTACCCCAGAGATGATCAATCAGGTTCTCGCCTATCTCAGTGGGTTGTCTGATCAAGGTCAGGCACCTCCAGTGTTTTCTGCACCAACACCTCCGGTTTCAGAAGTACAACATGCAGCCACTATGGCTCCTCGTATGGAGGCCTCATTGGACATAGGCACATTTCCACGTCTGACTACTGGGCCTATAATGACAAATGATCAGCATGAACTTTTCAGTAAGTTCTTGAAATTGAAACCTCCGGTCTTCAAGGGTGCTGAATCGGAGGATGCTTATGATTTTCTGGTTGACTGTCACGAGCTACTACACAAGATGGGTATAGTAGAATGGTTTGGTGTGGAGTTTGTGACTTATCAGTTTCAACGGAACGCCAAAATGTGGTGGCTGTCACATATCGAGTGTCAACCAATAGAGGCACCACCTATGACTTGGGCCTCATTCTCTAGCTTGTTTATGGAGAAGTATATTCCCCGAACATTGAGGGATAGGAAAAGGGATGAGTTCTTGAGCCTAGAGCAAGATAGGATGTCGGTCAATGCATATGAGGCTAAGTTTCGTGCATTATCCCGGTATGCCACCCAACTATGTTTCAGTCCACAAGAACGAATTCGCCGGTTTGTGAAGGGGTTGAGGTCAGAATTGCGGATTTCGGCCTTACAGATAGCGGCAACGGAAAAATCCTTCCAAGAGGTGGTAGACTTTGTGATAGAAGTGGAAGGAGTGAAGCCAGACGACTTCACTACGACATCGACATCAAAAAGGTTTCGAAAGGGAGGTGAGTTTAATGGTGCTTACACTAGAGGACAGGGTTCGGGAAGTTACTCAGTCCGACCAATTAAGTCTTCACTACAGACTGTAGTTGGGGGACCACCTCAGACCGGTCAACACTTCTCCGAGATACCTATGCTTGACTCCAGAGAGTGTTACGGATGTGGGGAGACTGGACATATTAGGAGAAATTGTCAAAAACAGAGTTACAGACCCCCAATAGCTAGAGGTAGAGGTGGTCATGGTAGAGGCCGTTTTTCTGGAGGGCGTGGTGGTCGAGGTAACAGTGGTCACCAAAACGGCTGAGGTGATGGGCAAACTGGAGCCACTACATCACAACATGGTAGGGGCAACGGACAGACGAACGATAGGGCCCATTGTTACGCTTTCCCTGGGCGGTCTGAAGCGGAGGCATCTGATGTTGTCATCACAGGTACTCTTCTGGTTTGTGATTGCATGGCTTCTGTATTGTTTGATCCTGGATCCACGTTTTCTCATGTATCTTCCGCATTTGCTAATGGTCTTAATTTACATTGTGAATTGCTTGACATACCTATTCGTGTTTCTACTCCAGTGGGTGAGTTTGTGATAGTTGAAAAGGTGTATAGGTCTTGTCTTGTAACTTTTGTGGGTAGCAATACTTATGTAGACTTGATTATCTTAGAAATGGTTGTTTTTGATGTAATTCTGGGTATGACTTGGCTTTCTCCGCAATTTGCGATCTTGGATTGTAATGCTAAAACGGTGACGTTAGCCAAGCCTGGGACAGATCCGTTAGTGTGGGAGGGTGACTACACTTCCAATCCGGTGCGTATCATCTCCTTTCTTCGTGCTAAGAAAATGGTTAGTAAAGGGTGTTTAGCTTTCTTGGCACATCTCAAGGATGACACTACCCAAGTGCCTTCGATTGAGTCGGTTTCAGTAGTCCGTGAGTTTCTGGATGTATTCCCTGCAGATCTTCCTGGTATGCCACCAGATAGGGATATTGACTTCTGTATCGATCTTGAACCGGGTACTCGCCCTATTTCTATACCCCCTTATAGAATGGCTCCCGCGGAGTTAAGAGAGTTAAAAGCCCAACTTCAAGAGTTGTTAAACAAAGGCTTTATTAGACCAAGTGCATCTCCTTGGGGTGCTCCGGTTTTGTTTGTGAAGAAGAAGGATGGGAGTTTTCGAATGTGTATAGACTACAGACAACTAAACAAGGTAACCATAAAGAACAAGTATCCTCTTCCTCGCATTGATGACTTGTTCGATCAGTTACAAGGTGCTTGTGTCTTCTCTAAGATTGACTTGAGATCCGGTTATCATCAGTTGAAAATACGGGCAACGGATGTGCAAAAGACTGCTTTTCGAACGAGGTATGGGCATTACGAATTTGTAGTGATGTCTTTTGGTCATACGACTGCCCCTGCTGCGTTCATGAGCTTGATGAATGGTATTTTTAAGCCATATTTGGACCTCTTCGTGATCGTATTTATTGATGATATATTGGTATACTCAAAGAGCAAGAAGGAACATGAAGAGCATTTGAGAATGGTATTGGAAATGTTGAGGGAGAAAAAGCTTTATGCCAAGTTCTCTAAGTGTGAATTTTGGCTAGATGCAGTGTCCTTCTTGGGACACGTGGTTTCTAAGGATGGAGTGATGGTGGATCCTTCTAAGATTGAGACAGTGAAGAATTGGGTAAGACCTACTAATGTGTCGGAAATAAGGAGCTTTGTTGGGTTAGCAAGCTACTACCGCCGATTTGTCAAGGGATTCTCTTCTATTGCTTCCCAATTGACGAACTTGACTAAGCAGAATGTTCCATTTGTATGGTCGGACGAATGTGAGGAAAGCTTTCAGAAGCTCAAGACTTTGTTGACTACCGCACCTATCCTTACCTTGCCAGTAGAGGGTAAGAACTTCATTGTTTATTATGATGCATCCTATTCGGGTTTGGGTGCAGTGCTAATGTAAGAGAAGAATGTGATTGCTTATGCTTCAAGACAATTAAAAGTGCATGAACGTAACTATCCAACTCATGATTTGGAATTGGCTACGGTAGTGTTTGCATTAAAGCAATGGAGACACTATTTATATGGGGTTAAGTGTGAGGTCTACACGGATCATCGTAGCCTTCAGTATGTCTTTACTCAGAAGTATTTGAACTTGAGGCAACGGAGATGGATGGAGCTACTAAAGGACTACGATATCACTATCTTGTATCATCCGGGAAAAACGAATGTTGTAGCGGATGCTTTAAGTAGAAAGGCGGGAAGCATGGGAAGTCTAGCTCACTTGCAAGCTTCTAGACGCCCATTGGCTAGAGAGGTTCAGACTCTAGCTAATGACTTGATGAGATTAGAAGTAAATGAGAAGGGAGGATTGTTGGCTTCTGTGGAGGCAAGATATTCCTTTCTTGACAAGATTAAGGGAAGACAGTCTGATGATGAGAAACTGCGCAGAATTTAAGATAAGGTATTGCGAGGAGAGGTTAAGGAAGCACAAATCGATGAGGAAGGTGTTTTAAGGATCAAGGGAAGGGTATGTGTACCCCGCGTCAATGATTTGATCAACACTATTCTGATAGAGGCTCATAGTTCAAGGTATTCTATACATCCGGGTGCAACCAAGATGTATCGTGACCTAAAGCAACACTTTTGGTGGAGTAGAATGAAGCGTGATATTGTTGACTTTATTGCCAAGTGTTCAAACTGTCAACAAGTAAAGTATGAACACCAAAGGCCCGGAGGAACACTTCAGAGAATGCCCATTCCGGAATGGAAATGGGAGAGAATTGCAATGGACTTTGTGGTTGGTCTTCCAAGGACAATGGGTAAGTATGACTCCATTTGGGTGATTGTTGATAGGTTGACTAAATCTGCTCATTTTATTCCGGTTAAGGTGACTTACAATGCCGAGAAGTTAGCCAAGATCTATATCTCAGAAATCATTCGATTGAATGGGGTTCCACTATCCATCATATCAGATAGAGGTACGCAGTTTACTTCTATGTTTTGGAAACCATTGCATGCGGAATTGGGTACTAGGTTGGACCTTAGTACTGTGTTCCATCCTCAGACCGATGGTCAGTCTGAGAGAACGATTCAAGTGTTGGAAGATATGCTTCGTGCATGTGTGAAAGAGTTTGGTGGTCATTGGGATAGCTTCCTACCCTTAGCGGAGTTTTCATACAATAACAACTATCACTCAAGCATTGATATGGCTTCATTTGAAGAATTGTATGGTAGGAGATGTAGGTATCCCATTGGTTGGTTTGATGCGTTCGAGGTTAGACCTTGGGGCACTGATCTCTTGAGGCATTCGATGGAAAAAGTGAAGTTTATTCAAGAAAAGCTTCTAGCGGCGCAAAGTAGACAAAAAGAATATCCAGATCAAAAGGTTAGAGACTTAGAGTTCATAAAGGGTGAACAAGTCTTGTTGAAAGTTTCACCAATGAAAGGGGTGATGCGGTTTGGTAAAAGGGCTAAACTAAGTCCAAGGTACATTGGACCATTGGAAGTACTCAAGCGAGTAGGGGAGGTGGCTTATGATTTAGCCTTGCCTCCAGGGCTGTCCGGAGTACATCCGGTATTCCATGTGTCGATGTTGAAAAGATACCATGGGGATGGAAACTACATTATCCGTTGGGATTCAGTTTTGCTTGATGAGAACTTGTCTTATGAGGAGGAGCCTGTTGCTATTTTAGATAGAGAAGTTCGCAAGTTGAGGTTAAGAGAGATTGCATCCATCAAGGTTCAATGGAAGAATCGACCCGTTGAAGAAGCCACTTGGGAGAAAGAGGCTGATATGCGAGAAAGATACCCACACCTGTTTACAGATTCAGGTACTCCTTTTCGTCCTTGTTTTCCTTCATGTGATCGTTCGGGGATGAACGATGGGTAAATTGGTATCTATTGTAACGACCTGTCTAGTCGTTTTGAGTAGCAGATTTTATTTCTGGAAAAACAGGCTGAGGCGACGGACCCCACGACGGACCGTCATGGGCACGACGAACTGTCGCAGGGTCTCGTTTCAAAACACTTAGAAAAACTGAAAATTGGGTACTGAAATCGACTCTCTGAACTTCGTAACGGAATGGCAGGACGGACCGTCACAGGTGTGACGGACCGTCACAGATTCTTCAGAGAAATTGAGTCTCTGAACTTTGTGACTGGCAGCAGGACGGACCGTCGCAGGCGCGATGGGCCGTCACAGACTGCGAAATCCCAGTCTGGGTCGGATTTCTTGATACGTTTTAAGGGACGTTTTTTACTATTCTTGCCTTAATTATAAAGTTAGTGGATTAATGTTAATAAGTCTAATTACTTGGGGGTTAAAAGAGGTAACCTTAAGTTAATTAGTGGGTATTATTGCCATCTTTTATTCTTAATTATATACTAATTAGGGTAAAAGAAAGAGGGTTTGAATAAGAAAACAGAAAGAACAAGAAGGGAGAGAGAGAAATGATCGAGAGAAGAGGAAAGCACCAAGCTTTGAGGATTAACTTGCTTGATTTCAATTCTTCGGTGGAGGTAGGTTATGGTTTTCATGCTTTCATAGTAAACTCTTAATAGAGAATGATATGTATTAGAAGTATTGTAAAACCCTGCTATGTGCTTAATTGTATGCATGCATAAACGTGATTATATAATTGTGATTATATTAAGCATGATGAAGCTATTGAATCCCAAATCTTGATAAAAACCTAATCTCTTGTTAATGATGATGCCTTGATATAAAAGAAGGCTTGATGAACTAAAGTAATGAGTTTGATTATGCCTTGGTGAGAAAGAAGGCTTGATGAATTGATAGAAAGAGATTAGGGGATCGGGTGTCACGAACCGACACGTAGAATTAGGGGATCGGGTGTCACGAACTGACACGTAGATTTAGGGGATCGGGTGTCACGAACCGACACGTAGAATTAGGGGATCAGGTGTCACGAACCGACACGTAGATTTAGGGGATCGGGTGTCACGAACCGACACGTAGAATTAGGAGATCGGGTATCACGAACCGACACGTAGATTTAGGGGATCGGGTGTCACGAACCGACACGTAGATTTAGGGGATCGGAGTGTCACGTACCAACACAAGAGGATTAATGAATATGAGGGAGCGGAGTGTCACGTGCCGATACAAGAGAAATAAAGATAATGAATCTTGAAAGATGTTAATATACTCAATCTAAAGAACATAATTCCCAAATGAGTATGGTATTGAGGCTTGAGTCCTCATGTGTGAACTTGATGGTAATTGTTAATGATATAGTACTTGTTGGTTCTACATGTTGAGTGGCATAGTTGAGTTTATGATATTACTTGGTATATACTGTTTTCTATTTTGAGTTGGCCGATGATATATATTCAGTACCCGTGTTTTGTACTGACCCCTACTTTTATGTTTTTCTTCTTGTTATTTGTGGAGTGCAGCAAACGTACCATCATCTTCGACTCAACAGTAACTCAAGCCAGTCTTACTACATCGGAAATTCAGGGTGAGCTAATGCTTCTAGCTTGGACTGGATCTTCTTCTTCAAGTCTTGATGCCTTGAACTTCCGGCATGGACTAGCTTCTTATGTATTTTTAGCTTTTTAGAATATTCTTAGTTTAGTCATTTGATCGTAGATGTTCTTGTAATGATGACTTCCAGATTTTTGGAATAATAATAGTTATTGATTTTATTAATGAGTTTAAGTCTTCCGCATTACTTTATGTTGATATTACCTTGAAATGTTAAGGTTTAGATTGGTTGGTTCGCTCACATAGGAGGGTAAGTGTGGGTGCCAGTCGCGGCCCGGATTTGGGTCGTGACAATTTAGATGAAAGAATCATGAAATTACGTAACAATAACAAAATATCCAGAATCTCAACTTGAATTGTAAAACCAAAATCTTCAAAACGTGCTTTACAAAATAAACAATTGCCAAAGACTTGAAGGTTAATATCAAAAAGCAATAACCAAAAAGAATAATAAATTGTAACCCCCAAAACTAGGTTTAAATGCCTTACCTATTGAAAAACAAGTCCTAACTAAAAAAGAAACAAAATAAGGAAATAACTGTTCAGACGCGTGATTTACGAGACTGAACTACAGTCCAACAGTCATTCTATAGTTTGAAGGTCCCTTGCGTGGCTTACGACTTGGAAAAAAGTTCATTCTTCAATGTCTTCAAATCTCTAATAGTTTTAACTATCAAGCAATACGGACCGTAAGTCGAACGACTGTCCCAAACTACCTTCCATCACTCCATACATAGACTTTTCAGCATCAGGTACTAGATCCCGTTTTCTGATCTCTTCAATGGAGTTGCAGTACGGTATGTAGATCACTCTAGGGTCTATATCTCACGGTCGTGGTACCACATTTGGTCAAGATTTCCCTGATCTTAAGCAATGCATGTCACCCTTTTATGATCATCATCTACAGTGCATAGCTCGACCTATGGTTCGTAGGTTTCCTCTATAGGTCTCTTATCTTCACTTTTATCCACTGTGTCTTCACTTCTCTGTGTATTCACATATTTATTGTAAAATCAAGAAAAACACATAAAAACCAATGCAAAATGGCTTTATCGTTGCCTTGCACGAGTATACATGGAGGTGACTTGCGAAGTAGTTCTACTGTAATAAGCAAGACTTAAGGTTGACGTATGTAACCATGAAGGTCTAACTGAATACTATGCTAAGAACATTATGTATCTTCTATGCTCATTTACTATTTCTTATGTTGACTTATGTTTATATGTTGGTTATGTTGAATATTATATTATGACTATGATGAGTATTCTATGACTATGTTATCATCTCTTATACTTATGTCTTATGTTGACTAACCATTTTAAAATGCTCTTATGATGTTATGCTAACTTTCATACTTGATAGATTTTGTACAAACGCATATTGCCTACATTCTAATCAAATGTAGGGTTTAGAGTCTTAAGTGTTACTTTGGAGATAGGTTTCTAAGGAGCTAATGAATATTGCAGAATTGGTGAGTCCTTATAGCTTCAAGGACAAACCTATTACCTTTATTATGTCATTTACTTTTATGTTTAGACTTTGTGTAGGTTCATTGCTATGTTTTATACTCAAGTCAAGTTAGATGCACTACACCATTTTAGGTCTACGACAACACTAAATCTGGACAACGCTTATAAAGTGTTGCCTAAAATACTTTTGGGGACGTTTTTAAAGTGTAGCCAAAAATTTTGACTTTTAGTTACACTAATTTTAGCAACACTCCTAAAGTGTACTCTTTAATGGGATAACCTATACTTTATAAGTGTTGTTATAGTTGGCAACAACTATTTACATAAATGGCCACACTTTTAAAGTGTGCTATTTTTATAATTATTAATACAACACATGAAAAATGTGGCCTTAGTGTTTTCCCCAAAATTTTATATTCCCTCTAACATTTTATCATTAAAATTTGATCTCCCTCCATTTTTATTTGGCCAAAAAAATAAAACATTAAAACAACAAAAAGGGCAACATTACTGAAACTTCAGCTGAAACTTTCACTTTCAGCTGAAGAACAAATTTATGTTCAAAACTGAAGAACCCATTTGCAAGAACTGAAAAAGAGGATCGAAGAACGGAAGAAATTGATTTTCGTCACAAATTCTGTCAAAGTTCAGTTGAGAACACCATTTTCAGTCGAAGAATCAAAGAGCAATGTGACTCCTCTAAGGCGAACTGAAGAAGAAGATCCTCTTCTCCGAGCTTCGTTGTTCAAGATTGGAGAGCTGAAGAAGACGATTTTCTTCAAATATTCTTGGGTAAAGTGTTGTTCCATCAGATTTTCTTTTGAAAGTTGAAAGAAAATGCTTCACAAATCAACTTGCTTCATATCTTAAAGCTTTAGGGTTGTTGGAATAGAGTTTATCAGGTAAGATATTTTATCTTCAAAAGTCTAAATTATAGCTCTAAGATTTTGATATTCTTTTGTGTCAGTCCAAAATTAAAGTTAGGGTTTTTATGACTTGTGTTATTGATACGAATTTTATTGATTTAGGGAGTTTAGTTTGTACTTGTATGACGTATAAATGGGCAGATTATCTTTGACACACTAATTTTTTCTCTTAAATGTTTAATGTAGAAGCTGAAGCTAAGTCAAAAGTATCTGAAGAACTGAGTTGTAGCTAAGTTATCTTTCTTCGAAGAACTGATGTGTTGAAGCTGTTGATACCTATAATATTTTTTCCCTAATATAGATTTCGTCAAGTGTAAGTAGCTACTCTACATGAATTTGAAAAAGTTTGAATGTATATTTTAATGTCACTGTTTTTTTAGTCTTTTCTAGTCTTCCTGAGTTCATGATTGTGCTCGTCTTAAGCTTGGTTTGTTCCTTTGTTAACAACATTGATTCTGTCTTGTAGCTATTTGCTGGTAAAATTTTTCTTTTTTCGACTACATGTCTTGAAGTGTCTAGAAGTCATTTTGTTGTTTGTCTAGTGCATTTTTCAAGTATAGATCAGAAACATTAGTTCAATATTGCTTAGTTATTTTGGGATCAGCTCGTAGTATGAATCTGTTAAACTTGATTTGTAGTTTGAGTTGCACTATATAGAAAATAAATCATATGCCTTAGAAATTGGTGATATAAGATATATTTTTCAAGTCTAGAACAGGTGGACTGGGAGCAGTAACTTGTGAGAGTCTTTTCTGCTAACTGTTACTAGCAATAACAGAATAAAAGTAGAAGATTTGTTTTTGTGGTATGGACAACTTGTTGGATTTTGGATATTGTTGAAAGTGAGGCTTGCTTCATCTAAGTTTTAGAAGAATTAGGAGAAGTTAGTGCAAACAAAATGGAGAGAAAGTTTTGTATAATGTTAAAGTTTGACCTATTTGATGAGTTAGATGCAACAGATGAGATAATAGCTTGTAACTTTCCAATTTCATTACATGTCAAGTTCTTCCATATAAATAGTAGTAAATAGAATTGTAAAGACAGTCTATGGTCAAGTGCTTTTTTCCTCACTGACTATGTTTATCGGACTCTCCAAATATGTTATCACACCCACGCATGTGCTGATAAGTGAACTAGAAATCGGACTCTCCAAATTTGAGTTCCACTAGCTAAGTCTACTGTCCGAAAAAGTGAACTAAAAACCATCTTTTAAGACTACATATTCTGCTATCTCCTGTTGTTCTGTTCCTCTTTAATATGAATTTTGTCATACATACATAAAGCTTACACTTCTGCTCCTTCGCATGTTTTAACTCTTCCAGCCAAGGACATATTTAAAAATGAGAAATTTGGGGTTGTTCTTTACACATCTGCTCCTCACGATTTTCTTGTTGAATAGTGAATTCAAAAGCTCTAATTAGATGATTCATGCTATGTTACTTACCTAGTACTTATTGGATATCTTTTTTATAGTTTGAAGGTTGATGCACGCTGATCTTACTTGCAACTTGTACCGCTTCCATGGATCAGATGAATTGATTGAAAAAAAATATAATGAAATATGACTTGACAAGTGTAGCATGTGCTAATGAGATAATCATCTCATTTTGTTATATTGAGGTCAGTTTATTCTCCATGTCTTTTTATGTAAACATGAATATATAACTTCTTAAATGTCTTTAATTTATAGGACACATAGTAGAAATAAGGTATTAAAACTAGCATCTCTCACTTTTAGGACATGAAGTAACTCATTAAGTATGTAAAAGAATACTGAATTAAAATAAGTGATAGATACAACATTTAATATTATCCATTTCCTTTATCAAATTATGTGAAAGTTTATGCTTTGTCACAATATATGTTGGATATGATATTCATTTCCTTTATACAGTCAATGGCATAGTGACAAAATTTACTATAGAAAATGTGACGAAGACTAGGATAGTAATTGCAGATAGAGACATACATATATTGGGATCGTTTTTGAACATTAAGATTGCTAGAGATTCACTTTGTAGTCTCATTATGGGGTCTTTCGCTGATAAGGTTTATTACAAGGTCAGAGTTGTTATTGCCGAGTCGAGATGCTTTGTTTTTTATTTTTTTTTATAGGATGTTTAAGTATCAAAGTTTGATTTTGTTTGAAATTATTGGATCTTGAGATTTTGACCAAGTTCTGTCTTTTTCAAAAAATGAACATTTTAAGTATGGAGTGATTATATGTGTACTAGGTGATGACCATATAATTTTAGTTTCATGGTTATATCTTTGTGTTCTCTTATATATGCTAATGTTATATAATTATTCGTACTTCTTATGTGGTTTGTTAGATATAATATGATTATTTCAATAAGATTAGTTAGGTTGCCAGTGCACATTGTGGTTTGAAGACTTGATTTTACTTTTGATAACAAACTTAAACTTTTTGATTGCTTAACTACTCATCTCAGAGCAAATTAGAATAGTTTGAGACCATTTTGTTGGCGTCTATAATTTTCAGAATTATTGTGTGGATTGTTCTGGTCTATGTTTCTTCCCTACTGTACATGCCAGATATGATAATTAGAGTCTGTGTTTCTTCCCACTTTATATGACAGATATGCTCATAAGACAACACATCTGCATAGACATATTTTTTGTGAAGTAAGAAGGATGTCATTAATAAAGCATCAAGCAGATGCACAGATTACAAAAGAATGATTTTTCTGTGTCAAGAAAACAATTAACAACAGTGATGATAAATTCTACGTAGGAATCCATACTAAATACGGGAGAGAGATAAACCCTATGATATAAAGCTTCTTCTCAAGTGCATTCCATCCAATATAGGAAAAGAAAAAATTAGTAGTGCCTATCTTGTGCTTTTCTATGAACCATTTCAACCTTTTTATCCTTTCTTTTGGAATGCTTGTGTAGGAGGTGAAAAATGCAATAAAAGACTTGAATGGTAGGAACAAGTGGTCTAGTTTTTCAATACACCGATTTAACATGGTTTATACTAGTTTTTCAATACACTGATTCAATATGGTTTATGCACTTATATAAAATTGTTTATTGAGATTTTGATTCTTAATAGATCACTTTTCCAACCTGTCTTCTATTGGGGAAAATCTTGATTGATTACTGCTTGTGTTCTTGTTCTATTTGGAATTCTATAGCATAGGACAAATTAAGATTATTTTCTTTTTTTTTCGTGCGGGTACCTTCATTGATAGACATTCTGTCATTCACTATGCTAGTCCATCACTCGCAAAGCTAAGCAGATCATTGCATCTCTTCCAGTCTTCATCTCAATCTAGTTTCATTAGGTTCTCTTGTGTGCTATAGTTCAATCTTTTCTTTTTACTATTTTTGCGAACCATACATGTTGTGAATGTTGTGTACCCACTAATTTATATAATTCTCTATGTTTTGGAAATTCAAGCTATGACATTTCATTTTCTCCTAGAGATCATTTTCAAATGGATTAGAACTTGGTTTCATGCCATGTTGTTGCATCATTTCATGGTTGTTTTACTTCCTAGATTAGTCGGCTTGATCAAAGATAGGCTTGGTTTTCTATCTCATCTAAATTGAGATCTTTAAGTCCATGTTTAATCAACTTAAAGATGACATTCTCTGTCTTTTCTTTTGTGGTTTTCAATGTTTTTGGTTCTAATGTCAATATTGAGATAATTTCAGTTTAAAGTTCATTTTTAGTTTTGTGAGATTTTTATCCTTGTTCGGACAGTCAGTTTCTTTTTGTTGTCAAGTGGGAAGTCAGTTTATTTTTGTTGGTATTTCCCAAATAATGATAACCCATTTAGGTGATTAAATTTCCTCTAGTTTTCATTTATTTTGTACAAGTTTCCTTAGTTGTAGTCCTTGTTTTATTTTTTGAATCGTCTGTATTGTTTGCTTCTTTTGCATATGAATTCGTCAAAAAAATGAAAGTCAGTTGGAATCGTCTGTATTGTTTGCTTAAAATCTCAGATGCTAACTTCCTTCTGTTAGTAAACATCGACTTATTTTCACAACATTGGCAGAATCAGCTTATTAATGTATTTTTTCTCTTTTTTTGTTTTTGGCTTGTTGCTGCGTCTTTTATTGTATATTTGGTTGGGTGATAGTTGAGGTATTTTATTTGTTACTTAAGTATTTTCTCTCTCTTTCTCTCTTCTGGAACGTCTCAACTATATTTTCTCGATTTTTTGAAGTTGTTCTTTATTCAAATCATCCTTTATTTTGTTTGTTGATGTATTTCCTTTATTGATGTATCCAATTGTGAAGGTGGTTTTTTGTTTCTTGTTGGTTATTAGTTTGATCATGAAAAAAAGATCATTATAGTTGCTGGAGCTTTTGTTGGAATACCTGTGCTGGTTTTTGTATACTCTAAGTTGATTTAAATCAAACACCACTCAGAGCCTGCATCGGTTTGTTCGGTTCGATTCAATTTTTGTTGTTTGGTTTCATCTCTGTTATTTGGTATGGACTGGTATGCAGGGATTCAAAATCAAGTTAATATTATATATTTACTTTAGTTAATTACCTATGATATCCAAGTTCACAGTCCTTGATAATAGTGACTTGCTGGATTACACAAGATGCCATTGAATTTGCTTGTGAAAAATACATTTATGCTGTGTTGATATTGGGCTTCATTTTGTTTTTTCCTTACTTGGTCTCTCTACTTCACTTTTATTATTATTACTGAAAAGGGGGAAGGGTCAGTACTTACTCCTCTACTATTGAAAATTTCAAAAAATTATCCTACGTTGTATTATTAGTTTGATCTAATTGAGTAAGTTTGTAACAATTTAAATTTCAATAGATTCATTTCCAGCATGCTTCAATATTTTTATATTTCCGTCTTGTTTCGGTTTTGGATAGCATTCAATTATTTATTTGTTTCTTGGAACCTAGAAGCTGATGGGATTATTTGGTTTATAATACTAATCATTCGTAATACTCATCGATAGTACATTAAGTAACCAATTTGTTTATACTACTAGGATTTATTCTTTTGATGAACTTGTTTGGATCAGTAGCTTGTGTTTAGAAGAAATTTTTGTTTTGTGTTTAGAAGAAATTTATTACTTTTGGGGCTGTTACAGCTGGAATTTAAAAGTGATTAATTGTTAAATTTCTTAATTTTGTGTTCTTTCTTGATGGGACAGATTTGTTTACTAGAGGAATTGATATTCAAGCAGTTAACGTTGTTATCAATTTTGATTTCCCTAAGAACTCAGAAACGTATTTGCACAGGGTATGTATAACAGATCTTTGATCTTGCTTATTGACTTATATATTGTTTTTGCTATTTCATCTTTGGTAATTTATTCTGCAGGTTAGACAATCAGAGAAATATGTGAAGCTTGGTTTAGCTGTTAGCCAGGTTACTTTTGAGGATCACTTCATTTTGTATGTATTAATTATGTTCATTTACTTTATACTAAATCATTAAGCTCTATGTGTTGATTTTTGCTACTACTAATAGTATATATCTGACTGTGAGATATAGAATTGAACAAGAACTAGGAATAGAAATCAAGAAAATCCCTTCACAGATAGATTAAGCTATATATAAAGTCTTCTATGTTATCTCCCCTTATTTTTCTGAATGATTTTTTGATGAAGTAAATTTAGTTGTTTTGTAGTCCTTGTAGGTTCTGATTAGACTTAAAAGCTAGTTCAACTTGCTTGCTTTAGATCGCTTTAATGGTTTTCTTCCATTTTTAGATTTTGGAAGGCTACATAACAATTGAAGTAAAATGAATGAACTCTTTAAAATTAGGTTTCCAGTAGACCTTATCACATGATTCTGTTATGCTTTGAACACTTCAAGATTCTTGAAAAATTTCCTTATTCTTGATTAGTTCATTAAATTTTGTCTATCCTATTAATTCACTGTCTTTCTTAATTCTATCTATCCTATTAATTTTACTTATTTTCCCTTAAAACCAAAATCAACATTCAAAAACATTTGTGGAGGATTCAAATTTTGATTTGGCATAACACAAGTGTCATGACTACGTAAGAAAATATTATCATCTAGTAACACCTGATTTTGGTAACTTAATCATGAATTTAATGATTCTTATTGAAATATCAAATATTTATATCTTTTTATAGGAATTCAAATATCCCATCCAAGGATTGGATGAATTTAGCAAGGTATAGCCAACCCTATATTGATGGTGTGGAATCATTCCTAGATTTTGCTTACTCTTATGGAAATCCTCACGGAGAGGAAATTCAATGTCCATGTGCAAAATGTTGTAATATTCGTTGGACTCGAAGGAATGTAGTGTATGATCATCTAATATACTATGGATTTGTTAAAGGTTATACTAGATGGATCAATCATGGAGAATGGGATATCAAGTTGAATGTTGAAGATGATATGGATTGCTCGCGTGATGATATTGATAGATTGTTGAATGATCAATTTAGAGATGTTGCAAAGGCAAAAGGAGCTTATAATGGTCCAAATGAAGATGCCAACAAATACTATAACTTAGTTGAAGAGGCAAGCCAAGAATTATATCCTGGTTGTACAGGATTCTCTAAATTATCATTCACACTTCGTTTATATTTGTTGAAGTGTCTACACGGATGGAGCAATGAATCATTCACTTCTCTTTTAGAGTTATTAAAAGAGGCGATGCCCGAGTTGAACATTCCTCCCTCTTACAATAAAACCAAGTCTATGGTCAAGAATCTCGGCCTTGATTATGAGAAAATTGATGCATGTCCAAATGATTGCATGTTGTTTAGGAATGATCATAAGGATGATAAATTTTGTCATACTTGCGGAGCTTCACGATATATTGAAAATCCTGAAGTTGATGGTGAGGTTGAGTCTTCTAAAAAATCACATCGAGTTTCAGCAAAGACTTTGAGACACTTTCCATTAATTCCTAGACTCAAAAGGTTATTTATCTGCTCAAAGACAGCAGATTCTTTGAGGTGGCATGATGAGGAGCGTTCAAAAGATGGAAAGTTAAGGCAGCCCGCTGATGGTGAAGCATGGATTGATTTTGATAGGTTGCATCCAGATTTCGCACTAGATTCTTGCAATGTGAGACTTGGATTAGCAAGTGATGGGTTCAATCCATTTTGAACCATGAGTATATCTCATAGCACATGGACAGTTATGTTGATGACGTATAATATGTCGCCTTGGATGTGCATGAAATCTGAATATTCTATACTTTCATTACTTATACCTGGGCCACGATCACCTGGAAATGACATTGATGTTTACTTACAACCATTGATAGATGAGTTAAAATTGTTTTGGAATTCTGGGGTTGAAACATATGATGCTTCAAGAAATCAAACTTTTCAAATGCGAGCAGCTCTTATGTGGACAAGCAGTGACTTTCCTGCATATGCTATGTTGTCTAGATGAAGTACAAAAGGAAAGTTTGCTTGCCCTTGTTGTAACTATAACACTAATTCTCACTATCTTAAGCATAGTCGGAAAATGTGTTATATGGATCATCGTGTTTTTCTACCCATGGATCATCCATGGAGAGCTAACAAAAGATCGTTAAATGGAAAACCTGAATTCAGGCCTCCTCCACCTTTATTAAAGGGAACTGATGTGCTTCATAACTTAAAAGATTTTGAAAATGTGTTTGGAAAGAAGATAAAGAGATCAAATAATGGTCCATGGAAAAAAAGGTCAATTTTTTTTGAATTACCTTACTGGCAGCACAACTTGTTACGCCATAACCTTGATGTATGCAGAAACAGTAAGTTTGTTTCCTATTAAGGGATGTCCTATAGGAGCAAAGAAAACTGATCCATTTGTTTTCGACAACAAATCACTAAGTCAGGCACATGCATACTTATTGGGAAATTGTGATGAAATTCAAGAATATATTAGGTACTTTACTTTAATATAGTATTTTAATTTGTATAATTAAGTTTTAACATATTTAATTTATTTATAATTTTAACTAAAAAATACATGATATGTAGAGAGCATATGCAAGAGGTTAATAATCATCCGCGAAGATCTAAATGGAGCAAGGCCAAGGATCATTGTCAAAACTTCTCTCAATGGTTTGAAACTCGTGCTTTGCAAGAGGATGTGCCTGATTTGATAAAACAATTGTCTAGAGGACCAAATGTTGTTGCTAAAAGATACTCTGGGTATCTCATCAATGGATATAGATTCCATAGTAGGCAGCGTGATGCAAGACGCAAAACACAAAATAGTGGTGTTACACTTGTTGCCTCAACTACGAGCTTTGCAAGCTCAAAGGATAAGAACTCGATTGCTGCAGATTTGACTTATTATGGTAGAATAGTTGATATAGTTGAGTTAGACTATTATAGTCATTTTAAGGTTGTTCTCTTTAAGTGTGATTGGTATGAGGTTGAGAAAGATATGTATGGCCTAACTTATGTCTATTTTAACAAGAGATGCTCTCTTGAAGAGCCTTTTGTTCTTGCATCTCAAGTACATCAATGCTTCTATGTGCAAGATCCATATGATCAAGTTAGACATTATGTTATGAAGACTGTGCCAAGAGACTTGTTTAACATGAGTGATGAATTTGAATCTGAACTCCCACAAAATTATGAAAATGAGTTGTCTGAACACTTGACGGGACCATCCATACCAGAAGATGATGGTGAAGTTCCCTTAGTAAGGAATGATATACCAGAAACTGTTATTGATGTGCCTCCGGAGGAATTTGATACTCAACAACTTGAGGTTAAATATGAAAAGGAGTTTGAAGATGAGTCTGAAGAAGAGTACGAAGATGAGTCTGAAGAAGAATGTGAAGATGAATCTGAAATGAGTATTAAGATGATTATGAAGATGAGTCTGATGAATCTGAAGACGAGTTTGAAGATGACTGTACACCATGAGTATTCTTATTTTTATGATGAACATATAGTGCTAACTCACTTTTTTTTGTTATTTAACTTTTTTTGTACAAACACCTTAAGATGTCTATGTATAATGTTGGCTTTGTTTATGTGTGGCTGTTTTTGGTCGATAATTTATGTTGACTTCTTTAATTTATGTAATTATTGTTTTGTTGATGAAGCTGTAATTCTAGCTTACTTTTATTTTATTTGACTGTATGTTGGCACAACTTGTATAACTAAGGTTAGTAATATCTGGAGTATGCATGTTACATTTATCAAATTACATTCTAATAGTAAATGTGAATTGTTGTTGTCATCTAAATTCTTATTTTTTCCTATTACTATTAGGCATTAGACATTACAGGCAGCACAGTCAAGGCAGTGAAGGCAACACAGTGAAATCAGTCCTCCTTATGTACTACTCCCTTAAATTTCTGGAAGCTAAAGATTGGTTCACAACTCGTTCTAATTAGCACAGTGAAATCAGTCGTCTTCTATTTGCAGGTTTGCTTTTTCTATTTAACAATAACATTATTATTGTTTTCTAGGTTAAGTTACTGTTGGGAAAGAAAATAAATATATTAAAAGAAGGCGGAAATAATGAGTCAATCAGCAGCACTAAAGAAAAAGGGTTCGAATCCGAACAAAGCTCAAAGCCCATTGAAGAATTTGAACTTTGATATGCAATATCGATCAAGTACTGAATTGGCTAACCAGATCAATATTAAGAGAGAACAACTTGCTAACGAACACAATGATAAAGCTAAGAAAGAGCATGTACCAATAGCGCATAAAAGAAAGAATTCTGAGGATTTAATTCTACAAACTAAGAAGAGATTATTTCAATCTGGAGAGTCCATTCAAGAAAAAAGAATTAAACTTCCTATGCAAAACTTTAGGTTCCAAATGTCTTCAAAGCAAGGTGTTACTGATTAAGTTTATGTGACTGGGGAAACATTTGGTAATTCAGAGGTACAACATGGTATTCAAGATCAATTAAACTTCAAACAGGTTAAGAGGAAGTCTGTCATACCGGCCACAAGTCTTGATCAGTTTCTAGCAGAACAATGGTTACAGAAAGAACATGATATTAATGATCTACCAAACTGCAAGCAGGTAAAGAGGAAGTCGATCATAGGCGATGAAACAAAAACAGATAACCACACAGTAGCAGATGATCTTGTGGATCAAGAAGAAATCAATAGGGATGAGTGTGCTATAGAAGAGGAAATTGGCATTGATTGTAGTATGAAAGGTATGTCTCAAGCGTTATAAGATTTATTACTTATATAAATGATATTTCTTATTTACTTACAGTTACATAAATCAAGAAATATTGGAGGTGAAAAAAGTCCGAGGAAAAACAACATGTAAGGATATTCACGCAAGAAATTTGGAAGAAAGAAAAGAGGTGACATTTGATAAAGGGCAAGCAGTGGGACCAACTGGTAAGATAGTGTCCGAATTCACCAACTTTATAGGAACAATTTCAAGGAATCCGAGGTTCATCAACTTGATGTACACTAGTTGGCATGCGGTGCCAGAAGATACTAAAAAGCGCATGTGGGAATATATCAATGTAAGAACAATTAATTTTTAAATTGCATATTTATTCTTTGTTTTTACAGATTGAAGCTAACTATATTTTATTTTACATAGTCCAAATTCATAATTCCAATAGAAGGAAAAGTGTGGGTGATGACTGGCTTTCGTGATGCTTGGAAGTGATACAAGCAAAAAATTAAAGAGAGATTTTTTGATAAAAATAGTACCATTGAGTACATGCTAGCAAAACGTCCCAGTGACATTGCAGAAGATGAATTTTGTCAATTGATCGAGTATTGGAAAGACCCAATTGTTCAAGTAAGGCTAAAATACTACATTTCTATTGTTCAACATATTTTGGATTATATCGATTCTATTTTTGTTTTATTTATTAATTCAAACATATCTTTTTATATAATTATAGGTCATGTGTGAGATGAATTCTCAAAACAGGAAAAATCAAAAACGGAGTCACTGAATGGGACCTATTAGTTTTGCAAGAGTACGCGTGGCATTGGTAATACTTAGCATCTTCGGCCATATACATTTAATCCATTTGTATTCCTCCAATAGATTGATAAGTTTTTAAATATCTTTTTATATAATTTTTAGCGTGCAACCAAAGAAAACAATGAGGAACCATCAAAGTCTGAAATGTTTATTGCAACTCGTACAAAAACGGGAAAGGAACTTCATGCCGATACTCAAATTGCAATAGTAAGTTTTTTAAAGTGTATTAATGATGAATTTAATTCAGGTTTAATATTTTTTACATTGTTTAAAGGGTGATAATTTATTTTAATATGCTTGAAGGGATGTCAATTGAAGTTACTTAATGAACCATAAACTCATTTAAGCTAGAGAGAAATAAGAAGTACTTGAATATAATATGAAAGTCAATTTTATTCAATAGGCTGAACTTCAGAATCGCCAAAATTCCGGGGAAACTGCAGATGATGCTTTTACGGCAGTGTTTTGTAAGGAGCAGCCTGGTCGACTTAGGTGCTATGGTGGATCAGTGACAGCAAGTTCATTGAAGAAAGATGAGGAAGATAGCAAGCTAAAGCAAAAACATGCTAATGAAATCACTTCTCTGAAAGAAGAAATGAATGAAATGAGAGAGGAAATAAGAGAAGAAATGAGAGAAGAAATGCGAAATTTTTTTAGTCAATTGCTTCAAAACAACCCTGGATTGAATGTTCGAGGTATGCAAGGGGGTGTTGTATCTAACATTGCTTCACCTATTGATGCGGGTAGTACACAAGCTGTAAAAGGCCAAAATCCTCTACAATCTTCCGGGTCAACTCATGATCCGATTCTTCAAAAGGTATTTAGTACTTTTTCAAATTAGTCCTCTCAGTTTCTCAGAAAGTCTTCTTGTTTGTAATTGTTATTGATTAACTTCATGTTTGAATCAAATTAGTTATTGTTAGTGGCTTTGGTTTGAATTGAGCTAAGGTTTTGTTTCTCTTGACCACTGTTCATCTTGCTTGTTTGGTATGGTTGAAGTGTAGTTTTTCTATGTCAGATTTAGTTTCCTTGTTGCCTCGCTCTGATGAGTATGAAGTAACTCTGAACTTGTTACATATTCTCGATATGGTTTTGAATATTATTGAATGGTGGCGAAACACTTTAAATACGACTTAGTTTTCTTTCTTTGGTTATTGTTAGTGGCATTGGTTTGAATTGAGCTAAGGTTTAGTTTCTCTTGACCACTGTTCATCTTGCTTGTATGGTATGGTTGAAGTGTAGTTTTTCTATGTCAGATTTAGTTTCCTTGTTGCCTCGCTCTGATGAGTATGAAGTAACTCTGAACTTGTTACATATTCTCTATATGGTTTTGAATATTATTGAATGGTGGCGAAACACCTTAAATGCGACTGAGTTTTCCTTCTTTGGTTATTGTTGGTGGCATTGGTTTGAATTGAGTGAAGGTTTTGTTTCTCTTGACCACTGTTCATCTTTTTTGTTTGGTATGGTTGAAGTGTAGAACATTACAGTCCAAATTATTGATTAGTAGTGTTGCTACCCTTACGTTAAGGTTGGTGTTTCCAAGGAGCCTTTTTAGTTGAATAAAGATTTGAATGTTTAGTAGAAATCATAGATAAGCTTCAGAGTTAAAGGATCCTTTGTCTTAAAAATACAAATTATTGAGTTCTCTAAAAGTATAGATCCCGATGAAGTGAAATGGATATTGAGGATTTAGTCAGTTAACTGTTCTACAGTCACAAAAGCTTGCACAGCAGGCACCATCTGTGGCTGTGCTCCTCATTTGCCTAATACAAATAAGATAGAATTGCTTTTATATGGTTCAAGTTTTGGCTTCTATAGAACATGCAAACACATAAATACTTTTAAGTTCATTTTTTTTGAGTTTGCGCACCTTGAATGCAATCAATGACCATAAAGATATCATTTTTAATCTATTTTGAGCTAATAACAGCAATAATTTTGAGCTAATAACAGTCCAAATTATTGTCTAAGCCTCTCTGCAAATAAACTTTGGCATAGTGTGGAATCTGCAATCTGCAATCTACAGATTTGTTGTTAATATTTTCTGTAACTGCTGCTGCATTCTGTAGAATATCCATGTTGTTAGCATTATTGCTGCTGCAATCTGTAACTTTTGTTAATGTTTTCACTATGCCTTTTGTGCTTCTATATATCATTATTTCCGTCAGTAAAGCATGCTTCCATAACTACAAACAAATACACAAATAATTATAGGAGAATCTAATTGTTTATGTCTCCTCATTAATTCCTTTTCTCTATAACTGTTGGATTTCAATGTTGCAATCTGAAAGTCTTACCTCTTCTATATTACTGCCAATATCTTATTTGTGTAGGGAAATGGAGGTGATCAAATTTGAAATGGATGATGAAGAGTTTTTCAACTATTGTAAAAGTTTAAATACATAATTGATTTATGTGTACACATTTAGAATATTGATGTATAAGTATGGGTATGTGTACACAACACATACTATCTTTTGAAGTACTTTATGGGAAATCTATAAATTTGAATTACTTATTAGCGCTAGAGATTATTTATTGCAATATAATATTGGAGTATTGTGATTAGAAATTGTGGCATAGGACTGTAAATTGTGTATGCACTTGAGCAAGGACAACACTTCAAAGTGTTGTCATACATTAGATAGAAAAGGCAACACTTGATAAGTGTGGGCAATATGGTAGCAAAGGCCACGCTTCAAAGTGTAGCTTATAAAGCAACACTTATAAGCGTAGCAGTAGAAGCGTGGCTTTTTCTCTTTTAGGCTATGCTTATAAGTGTAGCTGATAAGGCAACACTTCTAAGCGTAGCTACAAAGTGTGGCCTTTTTGACTTTGAGGCTACGCTTAAAAGTGTTGCTCAGATGGCAATACTTCTAAGCGTTGGTAAAAAGCGTGGCCTTTTTTCCTTTTGGCTACGCTTTTAAGCGTAGCTGATAAGGCTACGCTTGTAAAGCGTCGCCTAAACTCTAAGGTTTCGCTGCTTTCGGCCACCCCTGGAAAAGTGTGGCTTAAAGTCAAAAAGTGTGGCTTTTTACCAAAGGCCACACTTTTTCATAGTTTAGGCCACACTTTTCTAGGGTGGTTGGAGATATAAAATGTTGTAGTGATGGTTTGAGACAAAAAATATGTAATGACTTCCGCTTTGCACTTTATGAAGGTGATTTTGATTGTCCAATTTAAAAGTTTAAAGTTCTTTGTATTTTCCATCATTTTATGTCTTGATGTTATTATAATGCTAAGGGCTTCTATGATACCCATTCGGGGAAAAGTAAGCCATGAAACTTCTAGGGGGTAACCCCGGGTCGTTACACTAGCCCTACTCGTTCTCCTCATCTTACTCCTACAAGTAGAACCTGACATGATCAAATACATGGGTAATACCTCATTAGTGTCAAGGAGTGGCACCCCCGCCAGCTTGCATAACACGGTTGTAAGTCCCGAAAGGAAGAAATATTTTTCCCTAGTAGAACATATGCGCCCCTACATTCACTTGATAGCATGTATAGCACACACTATGACAACGAGAAAAGGTTATGTCGAATGGTTACCCAATAAGAGGATCCTTCTAGTCACTAATTATAACCACATCTTAGCATCATGTGACCAATCTGAGCTAGTAATGCCCTGGGGAGTAGCCCAATAAACCTGATACTGATGGGCAAGCTAAATCAAACTGTCCCTCAGCCAACATAGGTTCATCTTCAAAATCTTAGCCACATACATAACATTATGAACCTATGGCAACTCTAACGCCTCGTTGATGGTTGTGAAATTAAAGGGGATGTCAAATCCCCGAATACGGATAACGGGAAGAGGTTCGTCTACCGCACAATGGGAAGGATGGTGAAGAACTCACTCACACCAAGTGGAACGTGCATCTGGAGGATCCTCAATTAGTCAAGTACATCCGAACTCCTTCAGGCGACCATAAAATGCAAGCTCCTTCTTCACCAACTTGAGTAACACGAACCCTCTCTCGCAGTTGAACCCTATATTTCTATTTTCATGATTCCTCTCCAGACTAGCAATATTAAGAAATCAGGCAAAAGGTAGGTTTTCCTCATTTGGACCTACCATTTAGAGAGCATGCAAAAACTTGATTAGCATGTTAGGATTTTCCCGCCAAAATGTGATTATGGAGGCCGCTACAGCGGCATGAATCCTTTATATGGGATGAACACAAGGTGCGATCATGTTGCCTTTTCGTCCCGAAATCCCTATTACCAACTATGTTTTAGAATATTAGAGTATATACAGTACCTTAGAACCTATTTACGCAATTATATTTGCAAAATAACTTCTAAAGGAGATCTAAATCGGAATTTTACTTCAAGTAACCCTTCAACTTCCCCCAAACCATTTTGGTACCAATTAAAACATATTTCAATTAAATCCTTACACCCAAAACATTGTGGAGATGTTAGGGATGTAAGGGAAAACCCCAAGCTACATTTTCTTACCAAATCAACAAACTTATGTTCAAATACAAAAATTACCCCCTAAATTCATTTCTAATTGATGGTTTAATAGAATGTAATCATTTTTAAGTATATGGGGATCGAAAAAGCCTGAGGAATTAGAATTTACCTTAAAATCGACATTCGGGACACAAAGTGAATTAAGAGAGTTTGGGAGATTTGGTGTAGAGAAGGAGAAATGGGAAAATCTTTTCTCTCCCCTCCTTTTTTTGTGTCCCGGCCTCTCGCCTCAGTGGAAGATCCTCATTTCAGCAGCCCTGCCTCACGGGAGGGTTGTCTCCCTGGTGCTGTATAGGCTGTGTAATTAAATACATTCATTTCTTTGTGGCTTGCCTCAATTTCTTTCTAATCGTTGGGTATAGTACCTTTCATATGTCAACCATTAGAAAAGTCACCATCTTCGTGATTTCGAGATGGCCCTATTCATTAGTATGGAAGTACTCTAAAATGAGGTGTGCGATTATTCTTGCATTGGTCTTTCAGGGATAAACGAGGGTAAATTGATATCTATTGTAATGACTCAAACCATCATTTATTAAGAAAATAAAAAATTTGGGAAATTTTAGGCCATTTTCTTGTCAAGGTCGGCCAGATGCCGCTAGGGTGACGACACCACAACGGGGAAAATAGTCATCAAGGCGGGATAGGCAAACAAAAATGTGAATAATGTGAATTTTCATTTAATCCTTCTTAAAATACCAAAGTTAGTCGTAAAATACCCTAGAAACCCCCTAACGATTGCTCCAAGCTTGGTAAAGATGGAGAGAAAGATCTCTAGTGAAAGGATGTTGACATATTATAGATTTTTGGTCAAGATCACCCTCATGATTTCTAGAAGAAAGAATCGAAGGCTGAATTTCTGTGCAGCTGCTTGATCCCTAGTGACGCTAGGTTTCATAAATTGTGTATTTATAAATTTGGGTACAATGCTTACTATATGTGAATCAACGGTAGGATTTATGCGTAGGCATGCATGCACCAAACAAAATATGATTAAATAAATAATCCTAAGAAGAAGTTTTCTATTATGAACTAGGGCTAAGTATGATTGAAGTAATGCCCACATGATATATTCAATGAGTAGTTTATTAGGATGGTTGTAATTCTATGATTGTGTTTTGTACGTGTATGTATGTGACTAAAGCTTGTTGATCACACCTAATGTAAATAAGTATGAATGAAGAAATATATATGTTTTGAATCACTCCTTTTGTATGATGTTGATCATATACATTGTGTTTGTGATTGTGGATCGGGAGATGCGTTCCGAAATACTAACTTGGATTGCTTTCTATGCTTCGACATAACTATTGATCGGCTGTTACATTCTAACATAATCTTTGGATTAGGTACCACGTTCTGGTATGCTAATATTTTAAATTCTAATTCCCTGAGAGGACTAATTATATGATATAATTGTGTATCTTGAGAATCTAAAATTGAATGTGGTTCGTAATTATAATGATATTGTAATTCCCCAAACTAGTTGTGTATTTATGAAAACTCAATTTTTTACTGTCCTTGTGTTGAGTGAACTTGTTGTGTATGTGGTCATTGAATGAATTGAAGACGCCAAGGGTTCAAGGGTTGTAACAATGGAGAATAAGGGATGTTTATATGTAAAAAAAGGGATTCGTGGTTGGTAGTTGGGAAGCTTGATATAATGCTCTATGAGACAATGGATGGGTAATATAAGGAAAACGTAAGCGTATGTCGTGAGTGTCTAGTCGGAGTGCATTGTAGTTGTATGTTTTGGACTCTTCGATGTGTTAGAATGGTTACGTAAGATCAAGAACCTAGTAGGTAATTCTCGAAGAAGGCAAGGGGCATAAAGAGTATTAGTGTAATTTTATGACGTTCAAGAATAGGGTGAAGGTGAAGAAGCACTGATTTATTACATACTCTTGTTAGTTGATTTCCTTATGTTATGTGGTAGGCTTCAGGTTGACCGATGATGCTTACCAGTTTGTGTGGTTGTATTGATACTACTCTTTCTATGCATTTTTGGGTATAGTCTGTATGCAGGGTCGTTTGGCGTTTCATTATATGAAGAATAAGAAGAAATTTCCAACATATTCTATCTTTCCTTCTTTATGGTGGGAGTTGTCTTTCATTTATCTTGCTCCATTGTATGAGTTGTTGTACTCTTAGTAGCTCTTGTACCTTCTTAGACTAGATCCGTGGGAGTGTTAATTACTTTGCAAGTATTAACCAAAATTGTGTTAGATATTTTTAAGTATAACTTTCCCATATTATATTTAATTATGTTTATTTAAATGTACACATGTTTTAACTATTGTTAAGAGGGTTCTCCTATTTAAGTGTTAGAGTGGGTGCGTGCATGGAACGATGGTTTGGGTCGTGACATCTTACAATTATGATTTATTTTCGGCCTGAGGTGCCCAGTTCCGGTCAGTCCTGATTCTAGTTTAGTTGCAATCTGTAACACTCCAAAAGTCTTTGACTTATTCTAGAGCCTCAATAGATGGACCAAGGCTTAAAACAAAGTAATAAAGTCTATTAGGAAGTGTTAGAATCAAAATGTCAAGAAACAACTGTGGCGTTGGGTGATTTGTGAAAGTTGAGGTAGGGTGTCTCGACATGTTTCAAGGGGTTTTAAAAGTCAAAAATTGGTAAAAGGTGATAAAAATGTATTATAGTGTATTTAGGATTGAAATGTCAGGGTACGACTCCCTAAGGACCACTCTAAGGGTCCTTGGAGAGGACCCTTGCATTTGATCATTAGCTGTAAAAATTGACACTGGCTAGACGAGGAGTCGACGATGGGTGGACGGCCCATCGATGGTTTCGTAGTTCCATACTTATCCATTTCAAAATATGCCCCAAAAAACAACTCTCTTAATCAAACCACAGACTGCTAGTACGACATCGTGGTTTGGTCAATGCCCCGTGAGGGGGGGTTCGTCGTTTGAGGGTCAAGTTCACTACCATGTTTTTAAATTAGTAGGTTAGTTGGTTAATTAGTTAAGTGATTAATTAGTTAAGTGATTAATTAAGGTTTATGGGGTTGTTATTTAATTTATTTAAGGACTATATAAGTAGCCTAAGTTAACTAACTTGCCTATAACCCCATAAATTCCCAAACCCAAATCACTCTAACTTCTCTCTAGTTTCTCTCTCCCAAAACTCAAAAATCCATCGATAGAACACTAGACCTTAAAGAAGGGGACGAATTCACCAAGGAATACTTCTTAAATTCGTGGAAAGATCATCTTCAAGGTATGGTTTCTTTCTCTATTGGGATCCTTTCCCCATGAGGCTCCTTCAACTGTGGTTTTCAAAATTCCCCAAGACTAGGGTTTCAATCTAGACTTGGGTCCTCTTTTTTTAAAAAAAATTATTCAACTGTGATAATTATAGTCTTTTATTATTGTTTAACTAAGTAATTAGGGTGAATTGTTGATAATCACTAGAGATTTCTTTGGACCCTTGTTTTACTCATTATATCTTGAAAAGAGATTTCTTTGGACCCTTGTTCTTCCCTAAACTCATTATATCTTGAAATTCTATAGAAATTGTGGAACATGTAGAGTATGTGGATTATATAGAATGATAATTGGTATGTATTACTTCTTTGATTTACCTTGTTTATTAATTGATTGTGTATTCTTGGTAATAGAAGTATGAAGGCCATGAAAGGGAAATAAGGTATGAAGGTTGGTTCTTCTTGAATTCAATTCTAATGTGTGGTTGTGATGTTGATTATAAGCATTTCTCATTCTTAACCCTAGAAAATTGAATTAACAATGAAGTATGTATGCATGTTATGATATGATTATTATATCATGATTGAAAGTAGTTCCTCATGATTATAATAAAGTGTTGAGTGAAAGGTTTACTCACTTGTATGTGGTTTCTAAAGTGAAAGGGTAGTTTTCACTTATATTACCTATGAGCTATCATGATGAGATGTTTACATAGGAGTCTAGTAGAGACTAATGTGAACTTGTATGATGAGTAATGATGATTACTAAAGGAAATAAATTCTTAACACCGAAAGGGCATGTAAATGTGATGGAAGTCTCACGTTTAGTAAGTCAAATTCCCCACATGGGTTTCCTCATGTTTAGTAAGTCGGGATTCCCAAGATATGTGTTGTATAATGAGATGGAAACCTACACGTCTAGCAAGTCAAGGTTTTTAATAACAATCTCCTTAAACCTTATATATGTTATCCCATAGGACTCTAGCTTAGTGGATCCACGTAGATAGCTATGTATGAAATGTTACACCTTAGGCAAGTTTTAACCCTCTCTTTTCAGTGTGGGAGTAGAACATCGGATTCCATGTAGCTCACATGGTCTCATATCGGTTATTGCTCTTCTTTCCCAAATGTAAAAAGTAATGAACAAGTTAAGTATGTGAACTCTTATTAGGGATTTTCTTAAAGGTTGCTACATAGTGTGAGTGAGGGTATGAGACTTCTATTACATATTGCACATGTGGGATCGTAAGGGATGGTCTTAGTAGTGTTATTTTGTGATGAAGTTTATTATATATTATGTACGTCAAGTTATATATGATCTTATGAATCAAGCATGTTATGATTTAATGTGAGGTTATGCTATATGTATGAACTAAGTGACTCAATGTGATACTTAGCTTTGGATAGGGTTATGGGGTTCTATTCTTTGCATTGCACAAGTATTGCTTTGGGTTGCTTATATGTTGGTTTGACTTATTATGTTGCATTATATGTGTATATTAAGGTTATTTTACGCTAAGCATGATTTTGAATAAATTGTCCCTTTTCTCATGCATTGATGATTTTGTGCGTAGGAACCATACATAGTAGGTTGCAGCAATTGAAGAGCTTCTAAGCCTTTTTGCAAAGGAGACATGGAATTTTCTCCCAAGTTGTTGGTGAGTCCTCATGTCTGAGGATGTTGTCATTTTTCTACTCTAGCTATGATGTTGCTAATGTCTAGAGACACTTATTCCTTCCTTTATCATTTAAGACTATTGTTGTAAGCCTACATGTGGCATATTGTATTGAAGTAAGGGCTATGCCCAAATATTGTAATTCTCTATTAGATGGCTTAATATGAGACAATGTATTAGACTATTTCATATGGATTGGTTATATTGCCTAAACGGGAAGTCTATGTAAGCTTTAATAAGCGAGGACTCTATGTAAACTCAACATATGGTATATGAGAAGTCTAATTATAATTTACTAGCCAAAAAATTTTAATTTTCGCATTTTTGACCTATGATATCTTATGACGATTGCTAAGGGCTCGTCCAAGTCCTCTTCAAGGACGAAGACGCCGGCTATGTCTAGGGCGTTCTCCCCGATCGTGACACCACTTTTAGTTGTAAAACTAATGTCTCTGTTCTAAATTTATATGTTTGTATACCTATGTTAAAAAGAATGATAAAAAATCTCAAATTTGATGGACGATTAATAAGATGAGTGACTCCTAATAAGTTTTTGAAGTACAAGTTAGGCCTAAAATCTGATTTCTCTTCCTTCGTACCAATAGTCAATATATAATGTTTTGAAGCTATGATCAACTGTTATAGAAAGACCTTTGCCTTTTTCTTAAATCATTATTACTGATACAGATTGTCTACAGCAAATTTCAAACATATGGAAAATAAACAAACCATACAAATAAAATATGAAAAAACATATTTTTAATGATTAGGATAGCGGTACAATTGTGTTGATCCCTTGATTGTACTCTCTTAGGATTTATCCATGATTCGAGGGTTGTTAGTGGTGTATCTCTCGGATTAGGATGATTTAGATTTGACCTCTCTATATGAATATTCCATTAATTTGCGGAGTATTCGAGATCTTGATATCTTTATGAAATTTTTGAGATGCCTTTTATGGGAATTTAGTACCCTTTATATAGGCATAAACTAGGGTTTAGGATTGAGTAGCCTCCAAGAATCCTTATCTGAGTTGAACACAGTGTGTAGAGTCCCAACTCGAGTTGAACGCATCTTGTAAAGTTTCACAAAATTTCAATGTCTAAAACTGTCTCCTGTTTCAAGACATAACGGAGTGTAGGCATGTGAAACTCAAAGACGAGACTTAAATTACTCATTCTTCCACCTTTGCATTTTCATATTTAAATTAAGGGAGAAGAGATGAAGGACAGATTTGGTCCCACTGGGCGTGCCAATTTGTTTCTAATGAATTTTAAACATATGAAAAATAAACAAACCATTCAAATAAAATACGAAGAAACATATTTTATTGATTATGATAGCGGTATAATTCTGTTGATCCCTTGATTCTATTCTCTTAGGATTTATCAATAATTTGAGGGCCGTTAGTAGCGTATTTCTTGAATTAGGATGATTTAGATTTGACTTCTCTATATGAATAATCAATCATTTGCGGAGTATTCGAGATCTTGATCTCTTTATGAAATTTTTGAGATGCCTTTTAATGGAATTTAGTACCATTTATATAGGTATAAACTAGGGTTTAGCATTGAGTAGCCTCCAAGAATCCTTATCTGAGTAGAACACAGTGTGTAGATTCATAACTCGAGTTAAAAGCATCTTGTAGAGTCCCACAGAATTTCAATGTATACACAGATATAAGAATGTGCAAGTATTGAATGGATTTCCTTCTGTCATCACCAGCAAAATTTAATTAGTTAAGGCTTTGACTCTTACGTGCGTTAACTATACTTGACTTGAGGTTTTTCCCAATATTATTTCGGATTGCAGATGGATTCACAAATTGCAACACAAGTTCATATTGTGAAATTTGATTAATTTGTTTGTAAAATTAATTGAGGATGAATAGATGAAGATGATATTTAGTGGCTTTGAATCATGTTATTTATTTCAGCAAGCAAACATATTAGCTTTTCTTTAGGAATGACAAATACAACAGAATAAATAGTCTGCATGCATATGTTATTACTAGGCACGGGTCCAATGTTGAAATTAAGATTAATATTAGGTTTCATGAAAAATGATTAAATTTGACTTAACACGGAGTTTAGAATGAATTTTATGGTCATAATTAAAGTCATGTTAATATACAAAATTGTCTTCTAATCTTATAGTTTTAAATATGTCAGATAGAAAATTGAAGCTAAAATTAAAGTCATGTCAATATACAAAATAGTAAAATTTTAGTCATGTCAATATTCAAAAAATTTTACATTTTTCAAAGTAATTGATTGAGATTATAAAAGGTATAAAAGGAGAGGTGATGGGGATTCGTAAAAAATTCTACATTTTAACAGTTAACACATTTTTCAAAGTGATTTATTCTTTCTTAATTTGTGAAAATGGACAAATCACTATAAAAGAAGTATATTATAGGAGAGGTGATGGGGTCTAGTCAGAAAACACACACACACACACACACACATATATATATATATATTGTCACGACCCAAAACCGGGCCGCGGCTGGCACCCACACTTACCCTCCTATTTGAGCGAACAAACCAATCTAAACCTTAACATTTTGATATAATATCAACAGAAAATAATGCGTAAGACTTAACTCATAATTAAAAACCAATTCAATACTTCTAAAAACTCAACAACTATTATTATCCCCAAAATCTGGAAGTCATCATCACAAGAACATCTACTTCAAATTACTAAATCTAAGAGTTTTCTAAGAAGCTAAAAATACATAAAAGCTAGTCCATGCCGGAACTTCAAGGCATCAAGACATGAAAAAAAAGATCCAGTCCAAGCTAGAAGCATTAGCTCACCCTGATATCCGGAGTAATGAAGACTGGCTAGAGTTACTGTTGAGTCGAAGATGTCAGCACGTTTGCTGCACTCCACAAATAAACAAGAAGAAAACATAAAAGTAGGGGTCAGTACAAAACACGGGTACTGAGTAGATATCATCGGCCAACTCAAAATAGAAATCAATATATACCAAGTAATATCATAAAATCAACTATGATACTCAATATGTCAACAGCAAGTACTATATCATTAACAATTACCGTCAAGTTCACACATGAGGACTCAAGCCTCAATACCATACTCATTTGGGAATTATGTTCATTAGATTGAGTGTATTAACATCTTTCAAGATTCATTATCTTTATTTCTCTTGTGTCGGTACTTGACACTCCGCTCCCTCATATTCATTAATCCTCTTGTGTCGGTACGTGACACTCCGATCCCCTAAATCTACGTGTCGGTTCGTAACACCCGATCCCCTAAATCTACGTGTCGGTTCGTGACACCCGATCCCCTAAATCTACGTGTTGGTTCGTGACACCCGATCCCCTAAATCTACATGTCGGTTCGTGACACCCGATCCCCTAAATCTACGTGTCGATTCGTGACACCCGATCCCCTAAATCTACGTGTCGATTCGTGACACCCGATCCCCTAATCTCCTTCTATCAATTCATCAAGCCTTCTTTCTTACCAAGGCATCATTAATCTCATTATTTTAGTTCATCACGCCTTCTTTTATACCAAGGCCTCATCATTAACAAAGAGATTAGGGTTTTACAAGATTTGGGATTCAATAACTTCATCATGCTTATATAATCACAATTATATAATTACATTCATGCAAGCATACAATTAAGCACATAGCAGGGTTTACAATATTATCAATACATATCATTCTCTATTAAGAGTTTACTACGAATATCGTAAGAGAAACCATAACCTACCTCCACCGAAGACTAGTGATCAAGCAAGAAAATTCCCAAAGCTTTGTTCTTCTTTCTTCCTCGTTCGACTCTCCCTCTCTCTCTTGTTTCTTCTATTTTTCTTTATTCAAACCCTGTTTCTTTTACCCTAATTAGTATATAATTAAGAATAAAAGATGACAATAATAACCCACTAATTAACTTAAGGTTACCTCTTTTAACCCCCAAGTAATTAGACTTATTAACATTAAACCTCTAACTTTATAATTAAAGTAGGAATAGTCCAAAATGTCCCTTAAAACGTATAAAGAAATCCGACCCAGACTGGGATTACGCAACCTGCGACGGCCCGTCGTGCCTGCGACGGTCCGTCTTGCAGGTCGTCGCAAGGTTCAGAGACTCAATTTCCACCAAAGAGTCTGTGACGGTCCGTCACACATGTGACGGTCCGTCCTGCCATTTCGTTACGAAGTTCAGAGAGTCGATTTTCAGTACCCAATTTTAGATTTTCTAAGTGTTTTGAAACGAGACCCTGCGACGGTCCGTCGTGGGTTCCGTCGTCTCAGCCTGTTTTTCCAGAAATAAAATCTGCTGCTCAAAACGACTAAACAGGTCGTTACAATAGATACAAATTTACCCATCGTTCGTCCCCGAACGATCACAAGAAGGAGAACAAGGGCGAAAAGGAGTACCTGAATCTGTAAACAGGTGTGGGTATCTTTCTCGCATATCAGCTTCTTTCTCCCAAGTGGCTTCTTCGACTGGTCGATTCTTCCATTGAACTTTGATGGATGCAATCTCTCTTGATCTCAACTTGCGAATTTCTATATCTAGAATGGCAACAGGCTCCTCCTCATAAGTCAAATTTTCGTCAAGCAAGACTGAATCCCAACGAATAATATAGTTTCCATCCCCATGGTATCTTTTCAACATAGACACATGGAATACCGGATGCACTCCGGACAGCCCTGGAGGCAAGGCTAACTCATAAGCCACCTCCCCTATGCGCTTCAGAACCTCGAAGGGACCAATATACCTTGGGCTTAGTTTACCCCTTTTTCCAAACCGCATCACCCCTTTCATGGGTGAAACCTTCAGCAAGACTTGTTCACCCTCCATGAACTCTAAGTCTCTAACCTTTCGATCTGCGTATTCTTTTTGCCTACTTTGCGCCGCTAGAAGCTTTTCATGAATAGATTTCACTTTATCTAACGATTCCCTCAGATAGTCAGTACCACAAAGTCTAACTTCAAATGCATCAAACCACCCAATGGGAGACCTACATCTCTCCCGTATAGTGCCTCAAATGGGTCCATATCAATGCTTGAGTGATAGCTATTGTTGTAGGAGAACTCTGCTAAGGGTAAGAAGCTATCCCACTGACCACCAAATTCTATCACACATGCACGAAGCAAATCCTCCAACACTTGAATCGTTCGCTCAGACTTACCATCGGTCTGAGGATGGAACGCAGTACTAAGGTCCAACCTAGTACCTAATTCCGCATGCAATGTTCTCCAAAACTTAGAAGTAAACTGCGTACCTCTATCTGATATGATGGAGAATGGAACCCCATGCAACCGAACAATTTCTGAGACATAGATTTTTGCTAATTTCTCTGCATTGTAAGTCACCTTGACCCGAATGAAATGAGCAGACTTAGTTAATCTATCAACAATCACCCAAATAGAGTCATACTGACCCATTGTCTTTGGAAGACCAACCACGAAATCCATTGCAATCCTTTCCCACTTCCATTCAGGAATGGGCATTCTCTGATGTGTTCCTCCGGGCCTTTGGTGTTCGTACTTTACTTGTTGACAGTTTACATTTGGCAATAAAATCCATAATATCACGCTTCATTCTACTCCACCAAAAGTGTTGCTTTAGGTCACGATACATCTTGGTGGCACCCGGATGTATCAAGTACCTTGAACTATGAGCCTCTGCCAGAATAGTGTTGATTAAATCATCGACGCGGGGTAGACATACCCTTCCCTTATTCCTCAAAACACCTTCCTCATCGATTGTCGCTTCATTAGCCTCTCCTTGCAACACTTTATCTCGGATCCGGATCAATTTCTCATCATTAAACTGCTTTCCCTTAATCATGTCAAGGAAGGAAGATCTTGCCTCCACACAAGCTAAAAATCCTCCCTTCTCATTTACTTCTAATCTCATAAGGTCGTTAGCCAGAATCTGAACTTCTCTAGCCAATGGGCGTCTAGAAGCTTGCAAGTGAGCTAGACTTCCCATGCTTCCCGCCGTTCTACTTAAAGCATCCGCTACAACATTCGCCTTCCCCGGATGATACAAAATAGTGATGTCGTAGTCCTTCAGTAGTTCCATCCATCCCCTCTATCTCAAGTTCAAATCTTTCTGATTAAAGACATACTGTAGGCTACGATGATCCGTATAGACCTCACACTTAACCCCATATAAATAGTGTCTTCATTGCTTTAATGCAAACACTACCGCGGCCAATTCCAAATCATGACTTGGATAGTTACGTTCATGCACTTTTAATTGTCTTGAAGCATAAGCAACCACAATCTTCTCTTGCATTAGCACTGCACCCAAACCCGAATAGGATGCATCACAATAGACAATGAAATTCTTATCTTCCACTGGCAAGGTGAGAATTGGTGCAGTAGTCAATAGAGTCTTGAGCTTCTGAAAGCTTTCCTCACACTCATCCGACCATACAAATGGAACATTTTTCTTAGTCAAGTTTGTCAGTTGGGAAGCAATAGAAGAGAATCCCTTGACAAATCGGCGGTAGTAGCTAGCTAACCCAACAAAGCTCCTTATTTCTAACACATTAGTAGGTCTTACCCAATTCTTCACTGTCTCAATCTTAGAAGGATCCACCATCACTCCATCCTTAGAAACCACGTGCCCCGAGAAGGACACTACATCTAGCCAAAACTCACACTTAGAGAACTTGGCATAAAGCTTTTTCTCCCTCAACATTTCCAATACCATTCTCAAATGCTCCTCATGTTCCTCCTTATTTTTAGAGTATATCAGTATATCATCAATAAATACGATCACAAAGAGATCCAAATATGGCTTAAAAATCCCGTTCATCAAACTCATGAACGCAGCAGGGGCATTCGTAAGACCAAAAGACATCACTACAAATTCGTAATGTCCATACCTTGTTCTAAAAGCAGTCTTTGGCACATCCGTTGCCCGTATTTTCAATTGATGATAACCGGATCTCAAGTAAATCTTAGAGAAGACACAAGCACCTTGTAACTGATCGAACAAGTCATCAATGCGAGGAAGAGGATACTTGTTCTTTATGGTTACCTTGTTCAACTGCCGGTAGTCTATGCACATCTGAAAACTCCCATCCTTCTTCTTTACAAACAAAACCGGAGCACCCCAAGGAGATGCACTTGGTCTAATGAAGCCTTTGCTCAACAACTCTTGAAGTTGGGCTTTTAACTCTCTTAACTCCGCGGGAGCCATTCTATAAGGGGGTATAGAAATGGGGCGGGTACCCGGTTCAAAATCAATACAGAAGTCGATATCCCTATCCGGTGGCATACCAGGAAGATCTGCAGGGAACACATCCATAAACTCACGGACCACCGAAACCGACTCAAAGGTACTTGGGTAGTGTCATCCTTGAGATGTGCCAAGAAAGCTAAACACCCTTTACTAACCATTTTCTTAGCACGAAGAAAGGAGATGATACGCACCGAATTGGAAGTGTAGTCACTCTCCCACACTAACGGATCTGTCCCAGGCTTGGCTAACGTCACCGTTTTAGCATTACAATCCAAGATCGAAAATTGCGGAGAAAGCCAAGTCATACCCAGAATTACATCAAAATCATCCATTTCTAAGATAACCAAATCTACATAAGTGTTGCTTCCCACAAAGTTCACCAAACAAGACCTATATACCTTTTCAACTACCACAGACTCACCCACCGGAGTAGAAACACGAATAGGCATATCAAGTAATTCACAATGTAAATTTAGACCATTAGCAAATGAGGAAGATACATAAGAAAATGTGGATCCAGGATCAAACAATACAGAAGCCATGCAATCACAAACCAGAAGATTACCTGTGATGACAAAATCAGATGTCTCCGCCTCCGATCTCCTAGGGAAAGCGTAACAATGGGCCCTATCGTTTGTCTGTCCATTGCCCCTACCATGTTGTGATGTAGTGGCTCCAGTTTGCCCATCACCTCAGCCATTTTGGTGACCACCATTACCTCGACCACCACGTCCTCCAGAATAACGGCCTCTACCATGACCACCTCTTCCTCTAGCTATTGGGGGTCTATAACTCTGTTTGGGACAATTCCTCCTAATATGTCCAGTCTCCCCACAACCATAACACTCTCTAGAGTCAAGCATAGGTCTCTCAGAGAAGTGTTGACCGGTCTGAGGTGGACCCCCAACTACAGTCTGTAGTGAAGACTGAATGGGTCGAACTGAGTAACCTCCGGAACCCTGTCCTCTAGAGTAAGAACCATTAAACTCACCTCCCTTTCGAAACCTCTTTGATGTCGAGGCCATGGTGAATTCATCTGGCTTCACTCCTTGCACTTCTACCACGAAATCTACCACCTCTTGGAAGGATTTTGCCGTAGCCGCTACCTGTAAGTCTGAAATCCGCAACTCTGACCTCAACCCCTTCACAAAATGACGAATCCGCTCTTGTGGACTGAAACAAAGTTGAGTGGCATATCTGGATAGTGCACGAAACTTAGCCTCATATGCATTGACCGACATCCTACCTTGCTCTAGGATCAAGAACTCATCCCTTTTCCTATTCCTCAAAGTCCGGGGGATATACTTCTCCATAAACAAGCTAGAGAATGAGGCCCAAGTCATAGGTGGTGCCTCCGTTGGTTGACACTCAACATGTGACCACCACCACATTTTGGCGTTCCCTTGAAACTGATAACTCATGAACTCAACACCAAACCGTTCTACTATACCCATCTTGTGTAGTAGCTCATGACAGCCAACCAGAAAATCGTAAGCATCCTCAGATTCAGCACCTTTGAAGACTGGAGGTTTCAATTTCAAGAACTTACTGAAAAGTTCATGCTGATCATTTGTCATTATAGGTTCAGTAGTCAGACGTGGAAACGTGCCTATGTCCAATGAGGCATCCATACGAGGAGCCATAGTGGCTGCATGTTGTACCTCTGAAACCGGAGGTGTTAGTGCAGAAAACACTGGAGGGGCCTGACCCTGATCAGACAACCCACTAAGATAAGCGAGAACCTGATTGATCATCTCTGGGGTAGGTTGGGGTGGCAATTCCTCATTTTTCACTTGTTCATTCTCCCCTTCCTCACCCTCTCTTACCACTTCCTCAGTCGGTGGGGGAGTCACCGCCCTAGTATCAGTCGGGCTAGGTGCTCTTCCTCTTCCTCTAGATGACGTCCTCCCACGACCTCTACCACGGCCTCTTGCCGCTACTCTTCCTCGAGCTACAGCCCCAGTGTCTGGCTCGGACGCTTCTTGTCTTGCCGATGTTGGTGTTGGCGCAGTTGTTGCTCTAGTTCTAACCATCTGCGAAACAGAGTGAAGATGGTCAGATACCAATTTGTATCACCTATATACCAATTGGACCCAAGTAATAGCATGAAAGAAAGAATGAAAGAATGGAATTTTCCTAAAGTCTTATAGCCCCTCAAAGAAAAGTAAAGGCGTCCCCCCACCGTTCCATAAGACTCTACTAGACTCGTTGTTGTGTGATAAGACCAACGAACCTAATGCTCTGATACCAAGTTTGTCACGATCCAAAACCGGGCCGCGACTGGCACCCACACTTACCCTCCTATATGAGCGAACCAACCAATCTAAACCTTAACATTTCGATATAATATCAACATAAAATAATGCGGAAGACTTAACTCATAATAAAAAATCAATTCAATACTTCTAAAAACTCAACAACTATTATTATCCCCAAAATCTGGAAGTCATCATCACAAGAACATCTACTTCAAATTACTAAATCTAAGAGTTTTCTAAGAAGCTTAAAATACATAAAAGCTAGTCCATGCCGGAACTTAAAGGCATCAAGACATGAAGAGGAAGATCAAGTCCAAGCTAGAAGCATTAGCTCACCCTGATATCCGGAGTAATGAAGACTGGCTAGAGTTACTGTTGAGTCGATGATGTCGGCACGTTTGCTGCACTCCACAAATAAACAAGAAGAAAACATAAAAGTAGGGGTCAGTACAAAATACGGGTACTGAGTATATATCATCGGCCAACTCAAAATAGAAATCAATATATACCAAGTAATATCATAAAATCAACTATGATACTCAACATGTCAACAGCAAGTATTATATCATTAACAATTACCGTCAAGTTCACACATGAGGACTCAAGCCTCAATACCATACTCATTTGGGAATTATGTTCATTAGATTGAGTGTATTAACATCTTTCAAGATTCATTATCTCTATTTCTTTTGTGTTGGTACGTGACACTCCGCTCCCTCATATTCATTAATCCGCTTGTATCGGCACGTGACACTCCGACCCCCTAAATCTACGTGTCGGTTCGTGACACCCAATCCCCTAAATCTACGTGTCAGTTCGTGACACCCGATCCCCTAAATCTACGTGTCGGTTCGTGACATCCGATCCCCTAAATCTACGTGTCGGTTCGTGACACCCCATCCCCTAAATCTACGTGTCGGTTCGTGACACCACATCCCCTAAATCTACGTGTCGGTTCGTGACATCTGATCCCCTAATCTCCTTCTATCAATTCATTAAGCCTTCTTTCTTACCAAGACATCATCAATCTCATTATTATAGTTCATCACGCCTTCTTTTATACCAAGGCCTCATTATTAACAAAGAGATTAGGGTTTTACAAGATTTGGGATTCAATAACTTCATCATGCTTATATAATCACAATTATATAATTACATTCATGCAAGCATACAATTAAGCACATAGCAGGGTTTACAATATAATCAATACATATCATTAGCTATTAAGAGTTTACTACGAATATTGTAAGAGAAACCATAACCTACCTCCACCGAAGACTAGTGATCAAGCAAGCAAATTCCCAAAGCTTTGTTCTTCTTTCTTCCTCGTTCGACTCTCCCTCTCTCTCTTGTTCCTTCTATTTTTCTTTATTCAAACCCTCTTTCTTTTACCCTAATTAGTATATAATTAAGAATAAAAGATGACAATAATAACCCACTAATTAACTTAAGGTTACCTCTTTTAACCCCAAGTAATTAGACTTATTAACATTAACCCTCTAACTTTATAATTAAAGTAGGAATAGTCCAAAATGTCCCTTAAAACGTATAAAGAAATCCAACCCAGACTGGGATTACGCAACCTGCAACGGCCCGTCCTGCCTGCGACGGTCCATCCTGCAGGTCGTCGCAAGGTTCAGAGACTCAATTTCCACCAAAGAGTCTGTGACGGTCCGTCACACATGTGACGGTCCGTCCTGCCATTTCGTTACGAAGTTCAGAGAGTCGATTTTCAGTACCCAATTTTAGATTTTCTAAGTGTTTTGCTGTTATAGGAAAGGCATTGATGATATCAATCATATTTTAATCACTGGCAATTTTGCTAATCACATATGGAAATATTATGCACCTACCTTTGGCATAACACAAATCAATATTGATTTGAGAAGTTTGCTGCTACAATGGACAAATCTGTCTTCTTCTAATCAGGTACATAAATTACTCATTTCTATTTTACCTAACTTTATTTGTTTGCATTTGTGGAAGAACAGGTGTGCTGTGAAATATGGAAACAAGATATCAAGCATCCAAAGAGTTCAATATGGAATTTTCAAAGATGTCATGCAAACCATTAAGATAGTATTTCCAAATATACCATGGCAACATAGCTGGTACAGGCTGATCAACTTAGTTGAACAATGCCAACAACAGTTAAAGGTAATCATGGTTAGCTGGAAAAAACCACAAATTGGTATTTACAAACTTAATACAGATGGAAGTGCACTTCCTGAATCTGGAAAGATTGGAGGAGGAGGCATACTAAGAGACTACACAGGTAAATTACATTATGCAATTTCAATACCATTTGGTTTTGGCACTAATAATATTGCAGAGATGGAGGCTGCTAGATATGGATTGGACTGGTGTGAGCAACATGGTTATAAAAGTATTCTATTGGAAGTAGATTCTGAAATTCTGCAAAAATGGATAAACAACACAATTTCAATCCCTTGGAGATATCAACAAACAATAGAACACATACAAGATATTGGCAGAAAAATGGATCACTTTGAATGTAAACATGTCTATAGAGAAGTCAATGGTACTGCAGATTTATTGTCAAAATGGAGCCACAAGTTGGACATTTTACAACACTTCTATACACCTCAACAACTTATTGGTTCAATTCGAGGAAGCTATATATTAGACAAATTGGGAACACAAAATTTCAGAAGAAGAAAGACAAGAAGAATTAAGCATCCACCTTAGTCTCTCAAAGACTTATACATTATGATATTAGCAATTAGCAATTAGCTTAAATCTTTGATGTAAGTTCAAATTTATAGACTCTTCTTTTATTCATGTAAAGGGAGTGCCTCCCTACTTTATGCATTCTAGAATTAGTTTCATTATAGTGTGCATCTTTTTGTATAAAGGTTGGGTTGACTAATCTTAGTAGATAGGTCAACCCTACACCTTACATATCATAGAAGGTAAGGTTTATGTCCCCCTTCTTGTAAAATTTTGTTGTTAAATGGTAAGGCCTGGGGGTGTTGCTAAGCCCCTGACCCACCTCAAGGGACGTTTAATAAAAAAAAAGTGTTTTGAAACGAGACCCTGCGACGGTCCGTCGTGCCCATGACGGTCCGTCGTGGGTTCCGTCGTCTCAGCCTGTTTTTCTAGAAATAAAATGTGCTGCTCAAAACGACTAAACCGGTCGTTACATATATATATATATATATATATATATATATATATATATATATATATATATATATATATATATATATATGATCACAAGAAATAATTTTTTTAAATAATTACATATTATTAATTATATGGAATTGGATTAAACAATAAACTTCTATTTTTAGTTAGAAATAATTTAATAAAATAAATCAAAATAGAACTATTCGTAATTATGGTAATTCGAAATTAAAATACGAAATTTATTTATTACAAGTTACAAAATTACTTGCCATTAAAGAGAAATAACCTTTTTAGAATTTTTAAAATAAAAATAAGATATTAATTAAAATTTTAAATTACCTGAATCTCAAAAGAATATAACCATTGCCAAAGTGAGTGTAATTATTAATTATTTTTTTATAAAAAAAATATGCATCAGGTTGGTGAGTTAATTTAGGGAGAATTTTAAGGAACAATTTCAATTAGTGGAAACTTTTAAGGACTACTTTCAAATTTAAAATTGATATAAATCTGAAATAAAATGCAATTATAAAATTAGTATAGTAGTTTAAGATTTTCTGTTATTTATTTTATCACTCAATTAAATTCTTACGGCTTTTAATAAATTCAAATAATGATATAGAACCTTCAAGCAGTTACTTTCACCGTTTTTGTTTTACTGGGTAATAAATTCCTGACAACACTCTTTATTTTTAAAGTAATGGAAGAGTGATTTGAAAAGTCAGAAAGTCTTCATAGTTTTTCTTTTGGTAGTGAACTCTTTCGGCACATTCACTAATGGTTTTTTTTTTTTAAAAAAAAAAAAAAAAGAGTCAAATTTTGTTTTTTAAAAATTCAGAAAGTCAGGTTTATTTTTTTTAAAAAATAATTTATTGCATATCGTGCTTTAATAATTAATTGAAGACATACTCAAAAAGGTAAAGAGGTAGCAAATAATCTTCTAGTAGTTATTCTTTCATCTATTGTTTTTCAAGTATGTTTGGTAGAAGAAAAAATATTTTTTAAATATTCAGATTGTCAAATTTTTTTTTTTTTTAGAAAATAATTTATTACATATCTGGCTTTAATAATTAACTGAAGACAAATACTCAAAAAGGTAAAAAGGTAGCAAATAACTTTTAGTAGTTATTTTTTCATCTATTGTTTTTTAGCGGTATGTTTGGTACGAAGGAAAATATTGTTTGAAAAATATTTGTAATTTTTTCACGTTTGATTGGGATAAAAGTTTTAGAATTTTTTTTCAAATCAACTCATTTTTTATTCAAAATTAAGGAAAATGACTTTCCTTAAAAAATTAAGAAAAAATATTTTCCAAAACTCTCTTCCTATTTTAAATTACATTTTTGTGGGGGAAAACAACAATTTTTCAAAAAAAGTTTCATTTTAAATTTTTTCTTTACCCGATCCCTTACCCCACCCACTCACCACTGGCCACCCCTCTCCCCAACCTCACCCCCTCCCCACTCCCACCCCCACCAACACTTCAAATAAATATTATTTTTTAAAAATATTTTTGATTTCATAAATTATTTTCTACTCTAGTAAAAATAAAAGATTTCTCTTAAAAACATTTTTCATTCATAAATCAAACACTAAAAATCATTTTCGGAAAATATTTTCTACTCACCAACCAGACATGTGAAAAATAAATCTAAAATCTACTTATTTTCCAGGAAAACATTTTCCTTCGTACCAAACACACCCTTAATGTTCTTTGATAGAATATGTTATAAATGGTTTGCTATTTTATTTTTTTTTCGAAAGTTTATTTTATGAATGCTATCCTTTTGATATGTATTCAACAAATATCTATGAACTTTCTACTAATTTTAATTTTTTGATGTTTGAAAGTTTATTATATGAATATTATTCTTTTAATAGAATTCAGATTTAATTTACATGTTTAGTTAGTCAAGTTATAATAATCATTCGAATTTTCAAAATTATATATTGGATAGAATTTATAGGAGATCTTCTTTTAAATGATTATTATTATTATTATTTTGCATTTTACAAATATAACAAAAATAGTATAAGTAGATTTCACTTAATATCCATACATCTTATTTTCTTAAAAATATATATCGTATTTCTAACCATAAATAAATTGAACACTTTTGTTATAAAAAAGTAACCACAGTAAAGTGTAGTATTTGTTTATGGGTAAACAAACACATAACTATGTGTAAACATAAAGTAATGTAAACAGTTTTAAAGTACTTATGACCAATACACATTTATATTTTGCTTTTAAGAAGTTCAATTAATATTTTTTTATGCTAATTGGTTTAATTTATATATATATATATATATATATATATATATATATATATATATATATATATATAAAAGTGTACATTAATTAAAAAAAATTCACTACTCTTCATTATCTATTTATCATTATGCGTCTCATAATACATAAAAATTGAAAAAAAAAATTCTTGTGAAGTATCCATTTATAATCTAACGTTAAAATTATCAATATTAATAATTAATTTTAAATGAAAAGCTTTTATCTAACAAGTTTGCTAAAAGTTATTTTTGTTACTTGCGAGCCATAATATTAATTTAGATTGTATACTAATTTTATTTTAATTAAAAAAAAAGTTTTGCTATTTACTTATTTGCTCATTGTCTAGTTTACTCTAATTTAATTATTTTCTATGATAGTTACCATGTAGAAATTATCAAAGTTTGAGTTCGTGACACTTGACATTTCTGAAAATAGTTACTTGTCATGGGTACTCGACGCTGAAATTCACCTTGACGCTAGAGGTCTTGGTGCCACTATTACAAAAGGTAATACAACGTCGAGTCAGGACAAAGAGAAGGCAGTGATTTTCCTTCGTCATCATCTGCATGAAGGATTGAAGGTTGAATACTTTAAGGTGAATGATCCACTTGAATTGTGGACTGGTTTGAAGAAAAGGATATGACCACCTTAAGGCAACGGTATTGTCTAGAGCTCGTTATGAACGGATCACTTACGGTTAGGATTTTAAAACTATGCGTGAATATAATTCTGTTGTATACAAAATTACTTCCCAATGAAATTATGTGGGGAAGATATAAAAGATGAGGACATGTTAGAAAAAATTCTCACAATTTTTCATGCCTCAAATTTGGTATTACAACAACAATACTGTGTAAGGGGATTTAAAAAGTATTTTGAGTTGATTTCATTTCTTCTTGTGGCTGAGCAACATAATACTCTTTTATTGAAAAATCATGAGACCCGTTCTACAGGAACTGCTCCGTTACCGAAAGCAAATAAGGTTGAAGCCCATGACCAGTCTGAAACAAGACAAAATAAAAATCAAGGTCAAAATAATGTGTGTGGATGTGACATAGTCATGGTGGTGGTCGCCACAAAAGGGAAAACAATATGGGTTCTCAAAGCAATCCTTCAAGAGGCAATTGTCATCGTTGTGGCATGAAAGGGCATTGAAAGAATGAATGCCGAGCAGCTGAGCATTTTGTTAGAATTTATCAAGATTCTTTTAAAAGAAAAAGAAAATAAAAATGGTGCATCTTCTTCTAATGTTTGGGTGACGTCACACTTGAATTATAAAAATAATGCCGAAACAGGGCCTTCACAAAAATATGATGACAATATTGAAGCAAATTTGTCGTTAAAGATGACAATTTTGATGACCTTGATGATATTAATCATTTGGAAGTTGAAGATTTATTTAGAGATCAAAAGTAATGTTTGATCATTTGATTGGGAAAAAAATTATGCTGTTTTAATTTGATATATTTTTGGGATAATGGACAAGTACCCCCTCAACCTATGCCCGAAATCCCAGAGACACACGTATACTATACTAAGGTCCTATTACCCCCAGAACTTATTTACAGGTAATTTTCTACCCCTTTTTAGCCTACATGGCACTAGTTTGAGAAAAAAGTCAACCATCGTTGGGCCCACAAGATAGTGCCACGTAGGTCAAAAAGGGGTACAAAAATTATTAATAAAATAAGTTCAGTGGGGTAATATGACCTTAGTATAGTATAAGTGTGTCTCTGAGATTTCGGGCATAGGTTGAGGGGGTACTTGAGCATTATCCCTATATTTTTCCTTATATTGTTTTTTATATTCAGAAAAATAAGTAATTTTATTTTCTTGCAAAGTTGTTGATTTTTCATATTTCTTATGATATATTTTTATTTTATGAAGATAAATAAAATTTCTCAATCTTCAATTGGTTCAAGATGAGAAATGGAGAATGTGTTTTGTTGATAGTGCTACAACTCACACTATTTTAAGAGATATGAAATATTTCTCTAATTTGATTATGAAAAAGACTTTTGTTAATACAATATCTGATAAAGAGCGGCCTTACTACTACCTTAGGAAACGATATAAAATATTGAAAACGCATTATATTGTAGTAAGTCTCAAAAAAACTTATTAAGTTTCAAGATTATTTACCAAAATGTCTATCATGTTAAAACTGCCAACGAAGGAAAGATTGAATACCTTTATATTACTGCAATAAAATAAGGGCAAAAATATGTGCATGAAAATTACCCGCATTTTCTTCTAGATTGTACCATACCACTTTTTATCATTTCATCTCGCCCAGTTTCTCATATTCTTTCACCTTGCTATTTTCCCATCTTTCTTCATTTGTGTAACTGACTCTCTTCTTTTCTTGCTTGTATTTCATGTATTCTTTTTATTATTTATTTTTGTTTCAACTGATTCTTGAGTCACTTTACTTTTGTTCTTTCTCTCTCTTTGTTCTTTCAACCCCACTTTTCAGAGCATTCCTCATAATAGCCACCCTCAACTCATGGCTTTGCCATGAGTCAAAGTACACACCCAAAGTTGGGTCACGGACATAAAAAAGGTTGTTTACTGCATTAGCCACCCTCAACTTATGCTTTTATCATAAACTGAGGTGCACATGGCCAAGGAGGGACCAGGGCCAACACATTATTCTCAGAAAAGATTAGTTAGGGTGAAAAAGAAAGGTATAGTTTAAGCTCCAATCATTTGGATCGAAGAAGGATTAATTTATTTGGTTTTCTTTTATTTAGGCTAAAAATGGGTAATATTGAACAAGGGCCTATGATCCTTTCATAATTGTCAATTATAGCTTACTTTTAGCAGGACTAACCAGGCAAGTTCTAGCTCAATACAAATATTGGACTATTCAAATCTTCCTCACACTCACTTGACATCTCATTACTTTACCAGATTATCAGACACCTAGTTCGAATTTTAGAATTAGGGTCATGCATTGGTGTACCTCTATGTCATGCTTAGAGCACATATATCAATTACTATGCCTAGTCATGCATCATTTTCATTTTATCAGGATATCATTTTAGCCAACATGCTCCAGAATTAAACTATGTACACAAAATATAGACAGGCCAGTTCAATAGAAAAAATAATCAGTCTTTTGGGGAAAAAGAACACAGGCAAGAAAACTCCAAAAGAGGATAGCGAATTGGGCTACTCAGACTTCACCCTAGCACTCACTTTCCATTTACCCCACCCCAATAAAAAGAAATGCAATTGTCCCCAATGCATAAAAAAATTTAAGTACAAGAGTGGTAGGTGAAGCAAACCCGGGGCGCAAAGCGCCGATGATCAGCAAGCCGGTGGGTCCGGTTCCCTAGAACCCACTACCTCTGTAACATGGACACCCTCACTAGTGTCCTCAGCATCAACAACACTATCAGCAGTGCCTCCTGCTATCTCCACATTTCTGGAGCTAGATGCCTCAATAGCGAACTCTACTGCTCTCATCTGACACGTCTCCTCATCAGCAAGCGTGGCTCTCCTCGCAGTCTCTATCTCACGGCTATTCTTCTTCTGTGCTCGCGCCTCATCCTCCTCTCAAACCCTACACCTCTTGGCATGCTCTCAAGGGGGAGGTGGTGGAATCTATGAAATGACGAATCGGGCCGCCATCACTGTGTCTTCAGCAGGCTCTGTAGAAAGGTCCTCAGACTCAGGCACCCTAGCCTCCAAGATCATATCGATGTCTATGCGAAGACTGTCTACCGCAGCCTGAAGGGTCGACACATCCACCTGGGGGGCTGGCTGGGCTAACACCCACAACTCAAAAGTGTCCAAGCGCTGATGAACCTTTGCAATCTTTCGCTCTGTGTGCTGGACCATTCTCCGCTCCAAGTGCTCTTTTGCCTTAGCAATAGACCTCTACATCCAAGGCTGGATTTGATGCAGAAGTGTAACCATCTGTGCCTCTAATTTCTGAACCCTAGCAAGCGGGACCAGAGCGGGGAAAGAGGCTGAGCGAGAGGAGCTCGGGGTAGTGCTACTACCTGGGATAGACTCGACCGGGGTAGTAATAGTAGAAGCCGCCTGCGTAGCCATGCAGGCCTGTGCTACCTTAGCAGCCAGATTGTCACCAAGTGGAGGCAACTCTGGACGGGGTCCTCTGCGTGGCGACAACTCATTGGCCTCATCCCTAATGACGCCGATATCGACAGTGCCCAGCGGGGTCTTGAGCTGATCAACGTGCCATATAGGCACACCTGCGGACCTGCATAGAGAAAATATCATGCATGGGAAAGGGTAAGTAGTTGTGACCTTAAAATCCCTCTCGTGCATGACCGCCTATATAAGCCAAGCAAAATCCACCTCAAACCCGGCTATCATTGCCTCCATCAGTACTGCTCGATCCCATGTGACTATATTATGAGCGACCGTGGGAGAAAGGTAGTGGCGGACAATCAACCATAAAAACTTCGTCGTGAAGGTCAGGCTAGCCTTCTTGATGGCTCCCTTCGGCTCAGTAAAACAGTCAGCACCCTCTCCATCAACGGACAAGTGCAGGGCCATCCACCTCTTAGTGGTCTCTCTCAGCAATGGCTCACGCAGGAATTGGCCATCTTTGACAATTTGCCACCGGTACTCAAACTCGGTGGTGAGAGGGGTCCGGTTGGCATCAACATTCTCGCCGTATAGATACCGGTGGATGGCAGGCAGGGAGATATCAACATGAATGCCACATACTCGGACCTGCTCCAGTGGGGCCTGTTTGGCGGGGGCAGCCCGCCTATCAATTTGTGATCTGAGAGTAGTTACGTAGGAGGCGTAGAACTCTTTGACCAACTCTTCACTATAACGTCCCAACGAACACGCTGTCCACTCCAGTTGATGTCTGGTGAAGAGATTGTGGATCTCTGGCATAGTCAAGAGACTTCCCGTAAGGACCCGCCTCTCCAAAGTAAGTGTGTGTGTCATGACTCCTTTGTCATTCATAAACTTTGTATCGGAATAAAATTGATACTGCATGTCGACACACCACCGGTTGGGCTGGTTGGTAACCGGGGTGAGAGCACGAGTCGGTGAGCCGGGTGTGGATTCTGAACTGTCAGCCTCATCAGACGAGGCAGACTGTGGAGCGTTGGCGGGTGCAGGGACCTCAGAAGATCCAGAGGCTTCCTCCGACCACGAAACTCCTAAGGAGCCAGATGCTCCTTGTTCATTTGTAGCTGACCAGAAGGTGTGCCGGTCAGTGTGCGCTCCTCATCAGACTGGGAGGTAGTGACTACGCCAGATACCACCTTTTTGGGTGTGGCTCTAGCAGCACATGCAACTCGGTATAGGGTGGAAGTGCTTGGGGGCACGTACTCGGGGTCACGCTCATCATCAGAACCAATGACCTGGCAGGCAGATGGGGCGACAGACTTTGATCGCCCACGTGCGTAGACTCTATTTTGTTTTGGTTCCGTAATAGATAGCACCTGTAAAGAATCAATATTAGTACTAGAAGGAACAAATAAGACAAGGAAAACCACACAAAATAGATAAAAGAGTTAAGATGTAATGACATTTCTATAGTAACAGTGAAACACGACGGACCAGATGACGGCTCGTCTTGCGTACGACAAACCTTCATGGGGTCCATCGTGTCTTACTTAGACTATGTTTATATGGAGAACCCTGAAGGAAAGTCTCTGACAAGTATGACGGTATATGCAGGAAGGACCGTCATGACTACAATGGTCCGTCAGAGGACACTAGAAAAAAAATATAGAGACCCTTAGTAGAGGAGTCTATAACCGTCACAACGATTATGCTGGATGGACCGTCGAGGGTATGACGGTCCGTCGTAGTTGTCCGTAAGAGGACACTTGGAAAAAGTATGGAGACCCTTAAGAGAAGGGTCTATGACCATCACAACGGTTATGCAGGACGGACCGTCGTGGGTATGACGGTCCGTCGTGGGTATGACGGTCCGTCGTAGATGTCTGTTGGAGGACACTTAGAAAAAATGAGAGACCCTTAGGAACAGGGTCTCTGACAACTAGAACGGTTGTGCAGGACGGACCGTCTTGGGAATGACGGTCCGTTGCATGTGTCCGTTGGAGGACACTGAGAAAAAGTGAGAGACCCTTAGGAATAGGGTCTCTGACAACCAGCACGGTTGTGCAGGACGGACCGTCGTGGGAACGATGGTCCGTCGCATGTGGCCGTTGGTGGACACTTAGAGAAAAGTGAGAGACCCTTAGGAACAAGGTCTCTAACAACCAGAACGGTTGTGCAGAACGGACCGTCCTGGGAACAACGGTCCGTCGCATAGGTCTGTTGGTGGACACTTGGAAAAAATTAGACAGTGGGGTGTTATGGCTGTTGGAATGGACCTAATGATGGTCCGTCGTGGGTACGACGGTCCGTCATCAGGGTCTCGTTTTGTAACTCAGTGACAGAATTGGGGATGCCCCATTCATCCCCTATGACCCAAATAAAATTGTTAGTGTTTTAACCTTCATTTGTCTAACCCAAATACCTAGTAAACTAGCATTGCTAAAACACCTATTTCGACAATTTTAACACGGCAATTTTGAGGATTCTCAACCTAGGTGAAACAGAATTTGTATTAAAGAATGAACCCATCAATAAGAACTAGGCTAGTACTAATTGATAAACAAAAAAATGCAAAGTAAATGGGTTGAAATCAGATACAGATACCTGAGAATATGAGAAAACAAGAGAGAAAGTACTTGATAATAAAGTAGAGACCCACAGCAGCAGACTCCGACTAGTAGATAGTGAATTTTAGGAATTGGGGAATTTGGAGAAAATGATCGGTTGTAAGAGAGGGGGTTATAATCTTTGGAAGTTGAAAAGGGAGGGAAATGGGAGAAAGAGGGAAGGAATGGGGTGAAATGAAGTGGTGGGGTTTTTAAATGTTGAATTTTTGAAAAACTCCAGTAGGGTCGGGTTGGGTACGCTTCATTAATGACGCGACGAGTCCCCGACGACGGTCCGTCGCAGTTGTGACTATGGATGGCAGCGGAATCGGTACTTATCGGATTTCGGTCCGGTCCGTCCTGGTCCGATTCGGTACCGGTTAGTACCATTAAGGACCGTTAACTTCTAGTTTTGAGACAGATACCGGGACGGAAATCGGTAAATACCGGAAATTACAGGTCCGGTCCTATCCGGTCAATTTTTTTTAAAAAAATATATCCGTTACTAGCCGTTGGTTAATGGCTAGTGGGCCCCCCAACGGCTATTTGAGTAGAATTTCAGTCAATAGGAGCCCTACCCCACCCCAAACTTTTTTAATACCCTAAAGTTTTAAAAATTACACTTTAACCCATTTTTTAACTTATAAATACCCCTAAATTTCATTCTTTTAAATCACAAAATCATCTATTCATCTTCTACTCTCTCAACTCTCTACTCTCTACTCTCTAATCTCTAATTATATAATATAATATCTTAAGTTGCCTTACTTGGTCTTTGGAAATTAGATTTGGAGCTTCAAAATTCAATTTTCATCTTTTCACGTTCGGCGGTCATAAACGTCGGTACGTTCGTTTTAACTTTTATTTTACGTTTTATTTATATTTAAATAATTATTTATTTATTTTGTGATTTATTATTTGCATAATTGCATAGTATTTTTCGTATTATATTTTATCTCACCTTTAAATTTTTAATGTGGATTTCGGCAAAAATATTGTTCAAAAAGGAAAGGGAAAAAAAGTGCGTTAGAGCGTGTAAAAAATATTTGTAACTTTACATCCTCCGATAATGCGAAAATGGGTAGTTCTTCTAAATCAAAAACTAAAAAATCTACTATATTAACAATAAATACGGATGATTATACACATGTTGATGATACGGTATTTAAGATTGATAGTAATTCAGGATTGATCCTTATCATGAAAATTTACAACGTCGCTTTGGTAATTTTGATGAGGATTTGCCTAGTGATAATGTTAATGATAATGATATTGATAATTATACGGATACACCTACTTTTGATGATGATGATGATGAAACTGAGCTACCTACGACTACTAATACTCCCAGTCCTGCTCCCATTCATTGTCCTGCCCCAGTTCCCCCAGTACATCCTAGGCCTAAGGTAGAACGTGTTAAAAAATCGGTTGTTTGACAATTTATGACACAAAACGAAGATAAAACACAAGCTATTTGTAATAAATGTAAACATATATTAAATCATAAAACTGTTGGCAATCTGGCGGGACGGGATATTTGAGTAGTCATTTAATGTCTTATTGTAAAAATAAATTTTTGATTGCTAAAGCGGTAGCGGAAGCTAAAAAAACCAGTACCCCCGTTCCTGAAAATGTAGGAGTAGGCGACTCTAAAATGGTACAAACACAATTAAATCCGTCTAATGTTTCTGGCTCTAGTTTACCACCTTCATATAGTAGAGAAAAAAGATCTTGAAGAATTAGCTAAAATTATATGTATTATGGGTTTGCCATTTAGTTTTGCTGAAAATCTCGGTTTTATACATTATATTCAAATTGTATATAATCCAAGTTATAAAGGTTTTGCTAGAAATACGATAAAAATGCTGTATTTGATTATCATGCACAACATTTTTAAAATCTTCGTTGTTTATTTTATTATAATACTTGTAAAATAGCTATTACTTCTGATATGGGTCGTAGTGTAAATGGTAACGATTATTTGACTGTTACTGCACATTGGATTGATGAAAATTGGTATATGCAAAAAAGAATTTTAGGTTATAAATGTTGTCAAATGCAAAAAACCGGTAGTTATATTGCTCAAAATATTTTAGATATTTTACAAAATTATGGAATATATGATAAAATAAGTAGTATAACCTTAGATAATGCTTCAAGTAATAATGCTACTGTTGAATATTTAAAAACTACACTTTGTCCTTTCTATGGTGATAATTATCATATTAGGTGTAGTGCACCTATATATAATTTGATGGTTAGAGATGGTGTAAATATGTATGATAACGGATGTACGAAAGTTTAAAATGCATGTCATTTTATATTTAAATGTCAAGTTAAGTCTAGGCGTAAAGATTTTCAAAATCGCTGTTTTGAAAATAATCTTCCACCTAGAAAAATTCCAAAAACAGTGGCTACTAGATGGAATACTTTATATGAAATGCTTGTAGTCGCTTATGAATATCAAATACCCTTACAAATCATTTGGAATGCTCATAATTTATATATGATAATATAGACTAGATGATAATGATTGACGTGATATAAATGAACTTATAGATTTCCTAAAAGTTTTTTACTTAACTATAAAAAGAATTTCTGTACTTTATAATGCATCAATTTGTACTATTTTTCCTGATATTTGTATGATTTCTTCTAAATTATATAAATTTAAAAATAAACCAAGATTTTAATAAACCATAGAAAAAATGATTATAAAATTTAAAAAATATTATATTCCTATTCCTCAAATTTATTTAACTAAATGTTTGTTAAACCGTAAGTATAAAGATTTTGGTTCATCAAGAATGGTTGAAAAAATTTGTTTTAACTTAGATATTAATGATGTATTAGAAGAAATTCCTAGCTGTCAACAAGTTAAAGATATCATAAAAATTGAAGCTAGAAAATTGTATGATTTATATAATGCTAATATAAATTTATCAAGTGAAAATGAACCTGAAAGCTCTAGGGTTAGATTTGATGAAAATAATATTGATAATTATTTAGAGGATTATCTTGAACTTTCTCACGATAATAGAAATGATTTTGATGCCTATATTAATCAAAATACAGAACCTACGGAAGATATTCTCAAATGGTGGAGAGATCGCGCCAAAGGATTTCCAAAACTAGTACCGATGGTTCGAGTTATATTAGCAATGCAAGCGTCGTCGGTAGCTTCGGAAGGCGTCTTTAGTGCATCAAGGTTCCAACTTGGAGAATAAAGACATTCACTAGCAGCCGACAACTTGGAGATATCGGTATTATTTCGAGATTGGATTAATGCCGAGAGAAGAAATTTGGGTCGTGAACCACTACCGACCAAATTTCAAGATGACGTTGATGAAGTAATGAAAGATTATAGTGACGACAGGATTGAAGCAATGAAAGATCTTTCTATTCAACCTATTCCCGAACATGTTACTAAAGAAATGTTGAATGATTTACGAAGGGATTTATATGGTGGCACCAACTATTAGTAAAAGTATGATAATTCAAGATTTAATTCAAACTAATATTTTTGTAAATGTAATTGTAATATCAAATAAATATTAATAAAAATATAGGCTATTCACCTAAAATTATTTTTTAATATTGTTGTATTAAATTTTATTTTTAATATAGTCAATTTTTAATTTTATTATAAGTAAAGTTTAAATTCAAAAATTTCAAATTTTAAGAGTTTGAATTTTAAATTTTATAACTTTAAAATTTGAATTTAAAATTTTCAAACATTAAAAGTTTGAATTTAAAGTTTGAAAATTTAAATTTGAAACTTTAAAAGTTTGAAATTTTTAAATTGAAACTTTAAAGTTCGAATTTAAAATTTTCAAAATTGAAGAGTTTGAAATTTAAATTTTATAACTTTAAAGTTTGAAATTTTTAATTTTTTTTAACGTTTAAAGTCTGAAATTTAAATTTTCAATTGCTTAATTATTATAATAAAAATAATATTCAATTAAATTTTTTTGAATTACCGGTCCTTCTCGGTTACCGGTCCGGTATACTATTGGTTCTCTTCCGGACTAGGACGCAACAATACTATTTTTACTGGCTCCCGGACCGATCTAGTACCGGTTCTAGAACGTTACCGGTCCGCACAGTACCAGTTCCGGTAATTACCGGTCCGTTCTTCGGGTTTCAGTATCGCTGCCAACCATAGTTGTGACAGTCCTCATTGGTTCCATCGCGTGTGCCCTAATTTTGAAAATAATAGAAAGACGTACCTGGTACGACAAATTCATGTAACGGTCCGTCGCATGCGTGACGGTCCATGGATGTGTCCGTCAGTGACTGCTGCAAAGTGATTTTCTGCAGAATTTTCTGTTGATGTGCTTGCAAATTTAAAACCCATTAGTAGAAAATGCTACCATTACTAGAAAGAAAAACTATAAGTATTGGGTTGCCTCCCAACAAGCGCCTTATTTAACGCCGCGGCACGACTGAGGACACTTGATTACTCATCCTTCATCAAGATGGTATGCCTCTATCACTTCATTCACCGATGCAGTATGCCTAAAATAGAGTTCTATTTGCTCTCCATTCACCTTAAACCGCACTCCCTCCTTGGTTTCTAACTCAACTACTCGATGAGGGAATACTTGGGTAATCAAGTAAGGGTCAGTCCTTTTGGACTTAAGCTTGCCCGGAAGCCAACACAACCTTGAACTGTCTAAAAGCACCAAATGTCCAACCATAAACTCCCGTTTTTCACATTTTAGGCCATTATCCTTCTTCATCTTTTCTTTGTTGGATATAGCAGTTACCAATAGGACCTCACCACTCTGCCTCATGGACCTACAAATGTTGAAGGTCGCTTCTTCATTGTTCAACCGAAATTTCATCTGCCCCTTTTCCATATCAACTAAGGCTCTACCCGTAGCAAGGAATGACCTCCCAAGAATAATAGGCACTTCAAAATCGACTTCAAAATCAAGAATAACAAAATCTTTCGGAAATATGAACGACTTTACTTTTACTAGCACATCGTGGAGTATCCCTATAGGCCTTTTCACTATTCGATAAGCCATCAGTAGCCGCATAGCAGGGCTTTGGGTCATCCAAACCCAACATCTTGTAAATCGAGAGGGGCATGAGATTTATGCTTGAACCCAAATCACATAATGCTTTCGCAAAATGTAATTACCCGTCTGTACAAGAAACAGTGAATGCACCCGGATCTTCTTTGTTTGGAAAAACCGAGCATTTGTTCTAGAGCTTCTATCAATGTCCTTCAGCATTGTTATAAAACGTTGATATTTACCATCCTTGGTATTTTTCACTCATCTCGGAGGAAAGGGTGGTGGTGGTCTAGGCATGAGAATTACCTTTATAGGGACTTCTGCATCTTTTCCAGTGTTATCTTCTGCTTCACCACTACCCTCTACCACCTTATCATTATCCTTTCTCACATTTTCCTCATTAGACGGCATAGGTGGGGCAATGGTTTGATTAACACTCCGAGTAGTGATTGCCATACAGTGTGCATCATTTTTTAGATTTTGGACAATGTTTCTAGGAAGAGTGTCTGGTTGCCATGTGTTCACAGTCACAAATAATTGGTCTATTTGCAACTCGATCTGCTTAATCGATATTGCATGTGTATCAACTTTTTGCCTAATACCCGCTAAATCACTCCTTAACTCTTTAATGTTCTCATCACTAGCATCGAATCTCCTCATCATTTTGTGCAACATATCCTCAACTCGTGCCATACTATCTCCACCATCCCTAGGAGTAACTTCACAATTTTGAGGAGGGACATAGGGCCCATTCCTATCATTTCTGTTACCATAGTTACCCCTGTTGAAGTTGGTGTCGCGATTGTAGTTTCCATCTTGGACATAATGACCCTCACGGTTACAGTTACCATAGATCCGACCTTGGTTCCCTTGACCTTGGCGCTAATTCTCCTGATCAGAGCCTTGTGAACTTGTTCGGAAACCCCCCGTCTGCTCGTTTACCACATAGAAATCCTCCGCATAATAACATTCATCATTTGGTGGTGGTGGTTTAGAAAAGTCGTTAACTACATTTATCTTTTTTCCACCCCCAAAGTGATATGTTTTAATACCAATCCAAGCTCCATTCTCATCTGAGCCTTTTCTTCATGAATCTCATATGTGGTTTGGTTGTGAGTAGACTGCACTGCGGAGGTATTTCTCCTGGTATTTGACTTCCTAGTACTCCAAGCTTTATTATTCTGGGAGATTTTCTCTAACTTTTTAGCAATCTCAGCATATTGACACTCCCCATACGATCCACCTGCTATAGTGTCCAACACCGCTTTATTATTATCATCCTGTCCCCAATAGAAGTATTCCTTTAGTGACTCATCATCTATACGGTGATTGGGGACACTTATACAAAACGAGGTGAATCTATCCCAAGAACTACTAACTAACTATCCTGGTAATTCCACAAAGTTGTTCACTCTGTCTTTGTGGTTTAGTTTCTTGGATACCGGGTAGTAGCGTGCTAAGAAAACATCCCTTAGTTGGTTCCAAGTGAAAAATGAGTTATACGGGAGCTCAGTGAACCATATATCAACCTCTCCCATCAGTGAGGGAGGAAACACTCTTAGGCCTATTACATCCAAGTCCAAGTCAGACCTCCCTACACAACTTTTACACACTACCTTAACCTTAGCTATATGGGCATATTGATCCTTAGAAGGTAGCCGTGAAAACAAATCTCTGGCAGTGAACATTTGCATCAGGCTACTAGTTACCACAAAGGTGTGGCCTAGTGGTAGAGGGGGAAATAAAAGTGGCCCATTGGAGTCTGCTATATTGTCATAGCCTCTGTAGTATTCTTGGGGCCGTGGAGCGGGATTTTGTCCCCTCTATTGGTGTTCACCTGGAGCATCTGGTAACAACTGACCATGATCATCAACCAGAGCTGGGATGTTCTTGTTTGGATCAACATCATTAATTCCCATGTTTTGATTCATGTTGTGTAGTGTACGCTCTAATTCGTGATCGTAGGGAAACAAGGGTTCTCTTCTTCTCCATGTATTTGGCATACAAGAAAGATGGTTTTGCAAGAATCAAAAACAATAAAACAAAGTAGAATAAAAAAAATATCAACTAAACTATAGTAAAAAGTTTAAGTTAATCTTAAAGCTACTTTCCCCGGCAGCGACGCCAAAATTTGATACGCTCAAACTTACTTCTCAAATAAGAAGTAAAACAGTCATGTCAAGTAAATAACCCAACTAATGAGGTTGGGATCGTTCCCACGAGGAAAATAGTTTAGACTTAACTTCAATCTATTATTACTATTGTTCAGTCAATTACTTCCTTGGAAAGCAAAAATGATAAAAAAGGGGGTTTTCTATTTCTAAATAAAATAAAATAACTAGCGAAATTAAAGAAGACAACTAACAGCTTCAAATGTTGGAGTTTAATCAATTAATCAAAGTAGCAATGGTTTAAGTGTTCCCACAGGTTCCTGACTTGATAATTCTAACTATAACAATTCTTTCCTAGTATCTTGTATGCTAAGTGATAAGTTATGTATTTCTAAATCCTTGGTCCGGCATCTAGAAAATTTCACTTTGCACCTTGGTTCAGCTACGTGTGTGTCTATACTAACCCTTATCTTTACCTCATATTAAGCATCGTATTCGATATTTGACTAAGTTATTACCTCGTACCAATCAATACTAGCCTATTATATAGTATACACTAAATCTATGTTGATAATTCTTTTCCTATTATCTACCTTCTTTGTACGGAAAGTAGCATTAAGGCGAGTTCTAACGTTGGCCATCCGTTAAAAAGACTTCTAAATGAAAGAATAATCAATACATGCAATACACTATTCTAGAATTGTTATTTTAGTTAGGTTTTACCTCATTATTAGCCTATGGTTCCCACAACCCTAGTTATGGAGTTTAGTTACCCATAGTCATAATCACAGTATTCAAATATATAATATAAAAATTCATGCACTTACTTCAATGAGAAAGAGTAAAATCCGAAAGTTCACTTGATTTATCCACAAAATTCACCAACAATCAATTACAAGAGTCTAAAATATTCAAGAGTCTACCAAAGAGTCTAAAAAATAATCAAGGGTCTAACCTCAAAAACGAGATTTTTCGAATTATTTATAAAAAATAAAAACCTAATTAAATAAGGACTCTATTTGCTGGAAATGTGTCAAAACGCGGATGGATTGACGGACCACGTGACAGATCATCGTGGTCACGATGGACCGTCATGGACTCCTTTATCCCATACTTGTGCAATTTCTTCTGCTGCTCTCTTCATTACCCTCGACGGTAGGTATGACGGATCGTCACAGGATCAACGGTCCATCGAGGGTCTCCGTTCCAAAACACTTGAACTCTTGGAATTTGGGTACTGGGACTACTTTTATGATCTTCATGACGAACCAGCAGGACGGACCTTCATAGCTACGACGGTCCGTCACGCACTCTATAACCCCACGTTTGGTAAGACTTCCCCATCTTCCTTCAGCAGCTGCACTACAGTGCCACCTACGGACCATCACGGGCACGACGAACCGTCCCAAGCTCCCTAGGTGGTACTTTTATGTATTTCTCGCTCAAAAACCTGCGCATTAATCTTTTAGATAGATTTCATTCAAATAAAGAGAAACTTACATTAAAATTAGTACAAAAAGGCTTTTGTACACACTAAACTTAAGGAAAAAGCATTAAAAATATCGTGAAACCACGGTATATCATTCGACAAGTAGAAATAGGGCAAGTTATTATGCGTGCACTCGTTAAAAAGACTTCTAAACATAAGAATTATCAATACATACAAGACCCTATTCTAGAATTTTTATTTAGCTAGTTTTACCTTGTTAATTACCCATGGTTCCCACAACCCTAGTTGTGGATTTAGTTACCCATGCTAAGAATTACACAATTCATAGTTGTTAAACTAGAAATCATGTGCTTACATTAACAAGTTTGAAGAATATCTAGAAATATCACTTGAATTCACTAAAATATTGAAAGAAACAATTCTGGAAAATTAAAGTGTTTCACAAAAATAAAAGTTAAACTTCAAATAACACAAATATGAAAAATAGTAAAGAGTCTAACCTCAAAAATGACGTTTTTAGTCCTATTTATAATAATTAATTCCTAAAATAAAAAAGATTTCTAAAAAATGAAAAATTTGTCCAAAACACGCCTTCAGTTGACGACCCAAATGACGGTCTGTCGATGGAACGACGGACCGTCGACAGCTTCTGTCGGTCCATACTTCAAAATTTTTTCAGCCTCCACTTTTTCATACTTTCTGTTACCATCGACGGACCAGCATCACAGTCCGTCATTAGACCTATGGTCCGTCGATGGACTTCGTTCCTCCTTACATAGTGGTTTCTTCAAGTTGGATACTGGGACTACTTTCTGTTACAACCAACAATTTGCCAACACGGTTCGTCTATCAGTTGACGGACCATCGATCCTTCCGTAGCCCCACAGTTGGTCAGAATTCCCTGATTTGATTTCATCTTACTGAAGCCCCAGTCGATGATAATCACCTATGGACCGTCATTGGGTCGATGAATCGTCGGTGGCTCCATAGGTCATCACTTGCACTGATTTTTGCACAATCTTCAGCATTTCTGTTCTGGACAGTTTTCCCGCAAACAAAGCTAAAAATACATTAAAACTACTACAAAAAGCCTTAGAAACACACTAAACTTAAGGAAAAAGAATTGAAAGTATTGTAAAACCACGGTACATCAACACCCTCAACATAAAAAATTGTTGTTTGTCCTCAAGCGACACTCTATGACTCACCACAACACCTTTGTACAAAAGTATCTTCATTTAAGCTTTCACAATCATATGGTTATCAATCCCGATTATTTTCATTGTTTTTTTGCATGATATCACTTTTAGGTTCATGTGGATCATATCATGACACACACTCATCTCGCACCGACACCTCTCCTATTTTATCTCTCACCAAGGTACCAACTTTCCAATATTGCAACTTGTGTCCTCACATTAAAAACAACATCCTCTTTTCTCACACACTGATTTAAATTTGAGTATAAGGATTATTTTTCAACACTCGCTCTCAGAACAACTTCACACCTAATTGATACTTCTCTCCATAGGCTTGCCCATATTTTCACTGCTTTGAGGTCACCATGTTAGACTCTCAGGATCCTGATAGGACTTTCTTGCGTTGTAATGTAGGCTCAGGTTCAGGTAGGGTACATTGTGATGCATTTTAGTGACTTGTTGCCCTTTTTGACATAACTGCTAAGCGTCCTACCTTTTCATCGTTTATTATGCCCTACTCCTCATTTTTTTATATTTTTTGCCTTTTTTTTCTCCTATCATACAAATTAGTTTCTTTTATTTTTATTTTCAAACTTTCATTTTTTTTCACTTGATTTCAACTTTGATTGAGCCACTTCTCTTTTCTACTTTCATTTTTTTACATTAATTCTTTAAACCCCGCTTTCTGAAATATTCTTCATAATAGCCATCCTCAACTCATGGCTTTGCCATGAGTCAAGGTACACAATACCCAAAGTTGGGTCACGTCTAGGACGAGATTGGTTTCTGCATTAGCCACACTCAACACATGCTTTTTGCATAATTTGAGATGCACATGTCCAATGAGGGACTATGGCCAATAAATTGTAACTAGAAAAGATGAGCTGGGGTAGAAAAGAAAGGTCCATTGTAAGCTCAAATCATTTGGATAAAAATGGATTAATTTCATTTGGTTTTCTTTCATTTAGGCTAAAGATTGGTTTATTTGAACAAGGGCTTATGATCCTTTCTTAATTGTCTAACACAAATTAATTTTTGAAGGACTAACCGAGCAAGTTCTAGCTAGGTACCAACAGTGCACAATTCAACTTTTTTCACACATCTCGCAACACCTCATTACCATATACCAGACTATCGGACACCTAGTTTGAGTGTTAGATTGAGGGTCATGCAATGATGTATCTCTATGTCATTCTTAGAGCCAACACATTCAACATTCACTGTGCCTAATCATACAACATTCATTTTAGAATAAGATGTCATTGTATTTAGAAATCATTCTTTAAATTTCACATTCATACTTTGTACAAGGTACTAACATGCTGATTCAATAGTAAAATAATCAATCTCTAGGTGAAAAAGAACACAGGCAAGAAAAACCCCAAGATAGGATCATGTGTTGTGCTACTCAGACTTCACCCTAGCACTCACTTTCCATTTACCCCACCCCCAAAAAGAAAGCATGCAATTGTCCCTAATGCATAACAAATATTAAAAGGGTGGTAGGTGAAGTAAACCTGAGGCACATAGCGCGGAGAATCAATAAGATAACGGGTGTGGTTTCTCGGAACCCAAGGAGGGACACCATCAGCAGTGTCCTTAGCAAGGTCAGCACCCTCAGAAGTGATCCTCTCAACATCAACAATTCTGGAGCTAGACGCCCCATCAACAAACTCACGAGTCTTCATCAGCCCTGCCTCCTCATCCATCAATGAGGCTCTCGTCGCAGCCTCCAACTCAGTACACTCTCTTTTCCTAGAACAATCCTCAGTACCCTCTCTGGTCTGGTGCTACTCAGCATGCTCACGTGGCGGAGGTGGTGGTACAATAGTGGTCTAGAATAGTGTAGCAAGCACCATATCCTCACAAGGCTCTGTAGGTGTGGCCTCAGGCTCAGGTACTCGAGCATCCAGAATGACATCCACATCATCCCTTAGACTCGCCACAATAGCCTGTAGTGTCATCAAGTCATAAGTAGGGGCTGGTGGACTGCTAAAATCTGCCTCTCAGTCTGCCGGACAATCCTCTTTTCGATCTGATCCTCCACCTCAACAATGGACATCTGCATCCAAGGCTGGATATGATGCAGCAGTGTGGCCATCTGGTCTTCTAACTTCTGGACCCTAGTAATCGGGACCAATGTGCAGATGGAGTAGAGCGAGAGCAACTCGGAGCTATTGCTAGTACCCGGGATAGACTCAACCGGTGTGGTGCCGGAAGGCTCTTATATAGCTTAATTATCTCTTTGGTCTTTCTCTATCATATCCGCCAAGTTCTCACCTAGCAAGTGCACCTCATCTCTGGGCCCTCTGTTGGGTGCCGCCTTATTGGCCTCATATCGGATGAGACCTATATCAACTGTCGCAGAAGGATTCCTGAGAAAATTAATATGCCATATGGGCACTCCAGCAGATATTGGCCTTCTACACAACATCTGTTGGGCTGATCTGCAATCGGTGTAGGTACGTCGATCAAGGGTTCTGGAGTGGAATACACACTGTCAACCTTATCAGACGAGGCAGAATGGAACGGTGCAGCAGGAACAATGGAACTATGTGAAGCTGAAGCTTCCTTATACCTAGAAGCCTCCTTAGAGCTAGAAGCTCCCTCAGACCCGAAAGCGTGTTCCGAGCCAGAGTCTCCCTCAGAACCCGCAGCAAACCTAGATGGTGTACCGGTCAGTGTGCGCTCCTCATCAAACTGGGAGGCAGTGAATACGCTGGACGCCACCTTTGTAGATGTGCACCAAGTGGTCCTAGCAGCACGTGTCAGTGTCCGGTACCACGTATTTTGGATCACGATCATCATCCGAGCCAATCATTAGCCGATGAGAAGGGGTAACAAACTTTGGACGTCCTCTAGAGTAGATTAGGTCTTTCTTGGGAGTCATTGGTACCTGCAAAAGAGAGTTATTACTTTCATTGTAAACATCTTATACACCCAACAGAAGCAAGACCGAATTTGAAACACAAAACACAGTAAAGTTCAGACTGCAGATATTTTTAAGGCTTCATAAACTAAGGTTCTGTTAAAGACGATGGACCATAGACCTAGTCCTTCGTTGGAAAATTAGAATAAAAGTTGGAATGCTTGACATGCAAAGTTTCTGTTTAAGACGACGAACGTGCAGGATGGTACGCTGATGAAACAACGGACCGTAGATCACATCCGTAGGTAGGAACTTAGACCAAATTTTTAGACCCTCAGCAAATAGGGTTCTGTTAAAGTCGAACGACAAATAGGATGGTCCATCGATCGGTCAACGGATCGTAGTCCTAGTCTGTTGTTCCAAAGTTTATTAAAATCAGGTTAGCTATCGATGAACCCTATCGACGGCCCGTAATAGACCGACGGTCCATAGACGGGGTCTCGTACTGTCGGTTAGAGAAAAAATTTGTTAAGCCATATTTGGCACCCCAATTGACAATGTCAAGCATATTAAGACACATTAGGTTCATATATAAAAAACCTACCATTTGGTCATTCCTAGGGCATTGATTAGTGCAATTTCAATCATAGAATCTAAAGTACTAAAACGCCCTAAGTCGGAGAAACTACAAATCTCAGAACACCATTCATTTAGACAATAACACCCCCAACCCATTCACTTTCAATCATACAAAGGGACTAGGGACCAAAGTTCAATAGTTTAATCATGCAATTTCTTCCTGAAGTCAAGACCCACATACAATTTTCATCAATTTTTTATGCTAACATTCTAGTGTCCAAGAAAAAGAGCATTCAATCAGTAGTATATGACATGAACATACATGTGTACTGTAATGTAGTGAATGTGGAGTTGACTTTGTGAACGAAACAATATCGAGCCCGCCTTTGAAAACCGACCTGAAGAAGTACAGAAGAAGATGGGATGTGGGGAGAGAAGAGTTTTGGGCTTGAGGATAATTTTGGGGAAGATGGGTGATCTAAAAATGATTAGTGAGAAATAGATGTGTGAGTATGTGGGGGAGTTGAAGGAAATTGGGGAGGTAAATGGTTGAGAAAGGGATTTGAAAGGGTGGGAGGCAACTAAAAAGTTTTAAAAATGAATATATAGTCGTTTGGGTCAGGTCGGGTTATTATGTTTGGGGAACTAACAATTCCCCATCGACGTAGCGTAAGTCCATCATCAGTCCGTCGACTGTGACCTAACTTCGGAAAAATTAAAAATCATACCTGGGATCCACGGATGCCATCGACAGCCCGTCGATTGGTCCGTAGATTAGTGCACCAGACCAATTTTTGCAAAATTTTGGAGATTTGATCCCTGCATATTGAACACCCAATAAGATATTTTTTGTGTGTTTTCTAAAAACTTTTTAGACACACACAGTAGTCTACTCTCTACCCAACGCTTCTAAAAGAAAGTCAAGGAAAATTCATACGTGACATGAAGTAAAAACAAAAATAATGCAACTACTCCTATAAAATCAAGATAAACCTATTGTTGGCTAGAGGATACGTATTGGGTTTCCTCCCAATCACCACTTGATTTAACATCGCGGCATGACACAAGACTCTTGATTACTTAGAGTTCATCAAGATTGTATGCCTCAACCACTTCATTCAAATTTTCCGCATGCCCTAGGTAGATTTTTATTCTCTGTTCGTTCATCTTGAACCTTACACAGGCATAGATTTTTATTCTTTATTCGCTCACCTTGAACCTTACACCCTCCTTGTTATCCAACTCAACTGCACCATGAGGAAAAACTTGAGGATCAATAATGGACCAGTCCATTTGGACTTGAATTTTCCCGAAAACAAGCGCAACCTAGAGTTGAATAAAAGCACCAAATCCCCAACTACAAAGTCGCGCTTTTCAATCTTTTGGTCATGGTACTTCTTCATCTTTTCTTTGTAGAGGGATGAACTTTCATATGCCTTCAAGGCGAAAATCATCAAGCTTATTTAACCCATTCAACCTCTGCTCTGCTGCTTCATTCCAATCCATCTTTAGTATCTTCGATGAATGCATGACCTTATGCTCTAACTCAACCCGAAAGTAACAATCCTTTCCATATATAAGTCGGTATGGATAAATACCTATGGGAGTCTTATATGCTTCCCGGTAGGCCAAAATGCATCATCAAGCCTCCTTGACCAATCCATGTAGTTGATTTCACTGTTTTTGCCAGAATCTACTTGATTTCTCTATTTTACACCTCAACTTGCCCACTAGTCTGAGGATGGTAAGGAGTGGTAACATTGTGGTGAACCCCATATTTCTCTAATAATTCTTTGAACAGCTTGTTGCATAAGTGAGATCTTCCATCACTAATAATGGCCCTTGGGGTGCCAAATATGGAAAATATGTTCTTTTCAAGAACGTAGTGACACTCTTCCCTTCATTTTTTGCAAGTACTATGGCTTCCACCCATTTTGACACATAATAAACTTCCACAAGATATACTTTATCCTATGAGAACTCACAAAAGGTCCCATAAAGTCAATGCCCAACACATCAAAAAACTTAATTATAAGTGTGTGATTAAAAGGGAGCTCTTGCCGTCTAGAAATACCTCCATCTCTTTAGCACCTATCACATTCCCTGGCAAACTCATGAGCATTTTGGTGGATGGTTGGACAATAGCAGCAACATTGTAAGGTTTTATGGGCAGTCCGGACACCACTATGATGCCTACCCACATGCGAGGAATGACATGCCTCAAAAACACTCAACATCTCAACTTCCGGCACACAACGCCGAATAAGCCAATCGGCACAACTCTTATATAGATATGACTCGTTGAAAAAGAACTTTTTCACATCATGCAGGAAATTTTTCCTCTGATGAAATGACAAGTCCGTTGGGACGATATCACTAGCCAAGTAATTCACAAAATCGGCGAATCATGGAATCAAGTCTTGAGACGCGGACAATACATGATCATCAGGGAAAGTATCATCAATTTCAGCCTTTTAACCTAATTCTCTCATCACTTAATCCTCTAATCTGGACAAGTGATCGGCAACTTTATTTTTGGTCCCTTTTCTGTCTATTACTTGAAAGTTGAACTCTTGAAACAGTAATACCCATATAATCAACCTCGATTTCTCATACTTCTTTGCCATCAAATATCTCAAAGCAAAATGATCTTTATAAACTATGACTCTCGTGCCAAGCAAATAGGAGCGAAATTTCTCGAACGCTAAAATCACCGCAAAGAGCTCTTGTTCAATCACACTATAATTCTTTTGAGCTTCATTAAGGGCCTTATTGTCATAATAAATGGGGCGAAGGATTTTATCCCTTCCTTTTCCTAATACAACACCAAGAGCAACCCCACTAGCCACACACATAACCTCAAATGGTTTGCCCCAATCCGGAGAAATAATAATGGCGCAGACACCAACTTCTCCTTTAACTCTCTAAATGATTTCAGACAGGATTTATCAAAATAAAATTTGCACTCTTTCTCAAGTAACTTGCTCAGAGGATGTGCAATTTTCTAAAAATCCTTGATGAACCTCCGGTAGAAACCCGCATGCCCAAGAAAACTCCTCACACCTTTTACAAAGATGGGTGGAGGAAGTCTCTCTATCACCTCGACTTTAGCTTGATCAACCTCTACAACCTTCTCTGAGATGCGATGGCCCAATACAATACCCTTTTTCACCATAAAGTGACATTTTCCCCAAATTAGCACAAGGTTTCAATCTTTGCATCTTTTGAGAACATCGGACAAGTGACTAAAACTATGATCAAACGAGTCACCAACAATAAAAATATCATCCATAAATACCTCGGTGATTCCCTCCACCATATCGGAGAATATGAACATTATACATCTCTAAAAAGTAGCCGGTGCATTACACAACTCGAAGGGCATCCTCTTGAAACAGAAAGTCCCATAAGGACAAGTAAAAGTGGTTTTCTCTTGATCTTCCGGTTCAATAGAGACTTTTTTTTCACTCCTAATAACCATCAAGAAAACAATACAACCCCTTTCCTGCAAGTCTATCCAACATTTGATCAATGAAAGGTATAGGAAAATGGTCCTTCTCAGTCCATGACTTGAATTTCAGATAATCCATACACACTCTCCATTCGGTAACTGACCTCATTGGAACAATTACATTTTTCACATTAGGGACCAGAATTTCCCCTTTCTTAGGCACACGCTGAACGGCGCATACCCAACTACTATCAGCGACCGAATATATGACTCTGACATCCAACCACTTTATAATTTCCTTCTTCACTACCTCTTGCATAGTTGGATTTAAATGTCTATGGTGCTCAATACTGGGCTTATGATCCGTCATGAATTGGATTTTGTGTGAACAAATACCGGGTGGAATTTCAATAATGTCCGCAATAGTCCAACCAATGGCTCATTTAAACCTCTTCAACACCTCCACTAGACACTCCACTTACTCCATATTAAATACCGATGCAATGATTATCGGCAAAGTGTAACTTTTTCCCAACAACATATACCTCAGATGAGGTGGTAGAGCCTTAAGCTCCAATTTTGGAGCCTCCTCTATGGTGGTTTCGCGGGTGGAGACTCGCGAAGCTTCATATCTAACTCCAACTTTTTTGGTTTGAATCGAACATCACTTCGATCAATTGCCACAACCAATGAACCATATTCTTCAATACCATCACTTTCAAAATTCATAATCACTACCGCTAGCGCCTTAACACCAAGGCACTGTTCTATTTGTACCTTAGACGAACTCTTAACCCTGTAAGATATCACAGATACAAATTGGAGCTCACCACTCTACCTTATAGACTTACAAATGTTGAAAGTCACTTCTTCATTGTTCAATTGAAACTTTAATTGCCCTTTCTCCATGTCAACCAAGGCTCGACCCGTAGCAAGGAACAACCTCCCAAGAATAATAGGAACCTCAAAGTCCACCTCACAATCAAGAATCACAAAATAGACTAGAAGTATGAATGAATCCACCTTCACTAGCACATCATGGAGTATCCTAATAGGATTCTTTATTGTTCGATCGTCCATTAGTAAGTCCATCGCAGTGGGCTTTGGGTCACCCAAATCAAACTTCTTATAAATAGAGAGAGGCATGAGATTGATGCTAGCCCAAAGATCGGATAATGCTTTCACAAAGTGTAACAACCCGATTGTACATGGAATAGTGAAAGCGCCCGCATCTTCTTTCTTTTGCACAAGAGATCTTGTTGAAATAACACTACAATGTTGCATCAGATCACCATCCTCAAAATTAACCGGTCTCTTCTCAGTGGCCATATCTTTCATGAATTTGGCATAACCAGGCAATTATTCGAGAGCTTCTATCAAAGGGACATTGATGGAAAGCTGCTTAAACATAGTACTAAAATGCCAATACTTTCCATCTTTGTTCTTTTTCACCAATCTTTGCGAAAATAGAGATGGTGGTCTAGGAATGGGAGTCACTTTTTGAGGTCTCTAGACTTCTTTTACCGCTTCATCTACCAATTCCCCACTGGCTTCTACTACCTCATCTTCTCCTCTCATATCATCTTCTACGCTAGACGGCATAGGTAGATCTATGGTTTGCTTAGCACCTCGAGTAGTGACTGCCATACAATGTCCATTATTTTTTGTATTTGGAAAAGTGTTTCTAGGAAGAGTACCCGGTTAATGTGTGTTCACAATAAAAGACAATTGAGCCATTTACAACTCAAGGTGCTTGATTGAGATTTCATATGTATTCACACTTTTACCAATATTCGCTATGTAACCTCTCAAATCTTTCGCGTGCTCTTCACTAGCATCAAACCTCCTTCTCATCTTTTGCAACATATCCTCATCTCGCGCCATACTACCTCCACTATCTCTAGGAGCAACTTCTCGATTTTGAGGTGGAACATAGGGCCCACTCTGATCATTTCTATTACGATAGTTACCCCGGTTGAAGTTGTTGTCGTGGTTGTAGTTTTCATCTCGAATATATTTACTCTCTCGATTGTAATTACCATAGTTCCTACCTTGATTTTCTTGACCTTGGAGACAATTCTCCTTATTGGAGCCTTGGGCGTTCGGTCGAAAACCCCGCGTTTGCTCATTTACTACAAAAGAATCTTCTTTATAGTAGTAATCATCAACTATCGGTAATGGTTTAGCCAAATATTTCATCGCATTTACTCTTTACGCACTCCCAGTGACATGTTTCAACACCAACCCAAGATTAGTTCTCATTTGAGCCATCTCTTCACGAATCTCATCTGCGGCTGGGTTCTGTGATGTTTGCACCATAAAAATGTTTCTCCTTGTATCCGACTTCCTAGTGCTCCAAGCTTTGTTATTTCGGGAGAGTTTCTTTTACTTCTCTGCGATTTCTGCATAAGTACACTCCCCATAAGAACCACCCGCAATCGTATCAAGCACCGCTTTATTAATATCATATTTTCCCCGATAGAAGTACTCTTTTAGTGACTCATCATCAGTGCGGTGGTTTTGGAAACTTCTCAAAAATGAGGTTAACCTATCCCAATAGCTCCTTATGGACTCCCCTGGTAATGCCACAAAGTTGTTCACCCTATTTTTGTTGTTTATCTTCTTTGAAATAGGATAGTAATGTGCTAAGAACACATCCCTAATTGGTCCATGTATAGATCGAATTATAGGGAAGCTCAGTAAACCATATAGCAACCTCTCCCATCAGTGAGAGAGGGAACACTCTTAATCCAATGACGTCCATGTCCAAGTAAGGCCTCTCTACACAAATATTACACATCGACCTCGGTTTGGCGATGTCAGCATGTGGATCCTCAGATTGTAGTCCCAAAAATAAGACCTCTATTAGTAAGCATCTGCATCGAGCTACTAGTTACCACGAAAGTATGACCATGTGCTATTGGAGGTAGGACAAGAGGCCCGTCAGAGTTAGTGATGTTAACATTTCCCCTATAGTACTCATGAGGGCATAGGGTAGGAGGTTGCCTCCTTGGATTACTTTACTAGGGTTATCAACAATTACTTTATTATGAGAATCAACCGGCGGGGAACTTGAGGGTTGATCTCATCATCGATATAAGCATGATTGTTCTGAATATTTGTTCTGTGAAGCGTACGGTTTAGTTCTGGATCAAGTGAATGTATTGGTTCTCCTCGACTCAGTGTGCATGGCATGCACTAAAGCTAGACTTGCGAGAGACAAAAACAAAAAGAAAAAGTAGAATCAGGAAATTGTTGACTAAAATTTGGTAATGTGCTTAAAGTTAATCTAAAAACAACTTTGTCCGGCAGCGGCGCCAAAATTTCATACGCTCAAATTATACTTCCGTATATAAGTATAAGGGGTTGTATAAACTAAAGAACCCAATTGTTAGGCTAGGGTTGATCCTACGAGGAATATGATTTAGAGTTAACTTCAATCTATTAATACCTCTATGTAGTCAAGTCCTTTCCAAAAACAATTAACAAAAAGGGGTTTTTGTGTAACAAAAATGTATAAATATTTCTAAGTAAGACAAATAGCAAGTTTATAACTTTAGTGTTTATCAATTTATGAGAGAAACTAGGGTGTAAGTGTTCTACATAGGTTCATAACATAGTAATCCTAGCTATAAAAATCCATTCCTAATATCTTGCATGAAAAGTGGTAAGTTATGTATCCCTAATTTCTTGGTCCGACAACTAGAAAATTTCACTATGCACCATGGTCCGTCGACGTGTGTCTACTTTACTAAACATTACCTTTACCTCATATTAAGCATCATATTCAATGTATGGCTAAGTTACTACTTTGCATCAATTTAAACTAGCCTATTAGATAGTGTATACTAAATCTATGTTGATAATTCTTTTCCTATCAACTACCTCCTTGGTCCTTCAGATAGAAATAGGGCAAGTTCTAATGCGTGCACTCGTTAAAAAGACTTCTAAATGAAAGAATTATCAATACATAAAAGACACTATTCTAGAATTGTTATTTAGATAGCTCTACCTTGTTAATTACCCATGGTTCCCACAACCCTTGTTGTGGATATATTACCCATGCTAAGAATTACACAATTCATAATTTAAACAAGAAATCATGTGCTTAGTTTAACATGTTTGAAGAAAACCCAGAAATCTCACTTGAATTAAATAAAATATTTAAACAAATGATTCCAAAAAATTAAATTGTTTCCCAAAAACCAAAGATTAACTTCCAATAACACAAATCTGTAAAATAGTAATTAGTCTAACCTCAAAAACGAGGTTTTTAGTCTTATTTATAATAATAAAGTCTTAAAATAAAAAGGAGTTCTAAATAAGGAAAAAATTGTCCAAAATGCGTCTTCAGTTGACGAACCAACTGACGGTCCGTCAATGGAATGATGGACCGTCGACAGCTTTCGTCGGTCCATACTTCAAATCTTTTTCAGCCTCCACTTTTCAACACTTTCTATTACCATTGATGGACTAGAAGTACAGTCCGTCAATAGACCTACGGTCCATCGATGGCCTCTATTCCTCCATACTTAGTAATTTCTTCAAGTTTGGTACAGGGACTACTTTTTGTTACAACCAACAGTTTACAGGCACGGTCCGTCGATCAGTCGACGGACCGTCGATCCTTCCGTAGCCCCACACTTGATACGAATTCCCCGATTTGGTTTCAGGTACTTTAACCCCCAGTCAACGATCATCACCTAAGGACCATTTTCCCGCAAAAATAGATAAAAATACATTACAGTTTCTACAAAAAAGCTTTATAAACACACTAAACTTAAGGAAAAAGCATTGAGAGTACCGTAAAACACGGTACATCAGTCTTACGAACTTCTACCGGTTATTATTTCCACCTGTAGAATGGACTTTTGAGATAGAAAATTATATAAAGTATATGGATTGAATCTAAGGTCCATAGAAACTTCTATAAGTTGTAGATTGGACCCGTTTAATGATAATTTGATTCATAACAATTAATTTAAATTTCACGGATGAGGACCGTATCTATAGTCCGTAGATCGACCACGAATTGTAGATGGACCTATAGACCATTTTTGTATGTTTTTAAGAGGGATATTTTAATTTTTTTTCCACCCCTTGTATCCCTAAACCCTATTATTTTTAATCCCAGTTAAATATTTAGAAGTATTAATCATTTCTTTTACATTCAGTAACACTTCAATTGTTTAGATCAAAGTTTCCGATACGAGAAAAAAGTTAGTATTCAAGCGTTCTTCGAACTTCATTGATTTCGCCAAAAACTTTGTTCTTTAAAGAATGTAAGGTTGTCACAGTGTTGTGATAGTTCTTCCTCATGTCCTACATCTAATTATAACAAAAAGAGTAATCTAGGGTTGCATCCCTAGTTTTGAGTATTCTTGATATGAGTTTGAGGTTGAGTTATAAGTTCTTAAATTTCTGGGTTTGAGTTTCTCTTCCTAATTATTGAGTTGTTGCATAATGTACATTGGAATTTTTGAGTTGATTGTTCATGTCTATTTTTCAGCATAAAAATTATCAACGAGCATTCGTTGAGTTCTTATATATATTACATGGAGTAGTTTCATATGTTTGATTTGAGTTTCCACTTTGAGTTTAAATGATTGAATTTTTCTTTAAGATGCATATTGCTCGAGTAAGTTTTCCGGTAATGCGTCAGTCAGGTCAAGGGTTTGCTTGGGGGCTAGTAATTATATCAAGTGTCGGCTACATCTAGAGCTAAGGGTAGGGGCATGACATGATTAATTAAGAGAAAAGTTGATAGTATGAAGTCTTGCCCATGGGGTGTGACTGATTATTTGTAATCCTTGGGACTAAGTCTTTCCTCTACCGTAAGAGTAATAAAGTAACATCTTATTATCAAGTCTTGTCCATAGAGCATAACTTGTTGTTTTGAAGTTGTTTTTCTAAGTCTACCTCTAAGTTAAGAGTTATAAAGTATTTCATATGTTCAACATAGTGAAATAGTGTAAGTCGTTGCCCATAAGGAAAAAAGTTATCGTTTTCCCCATAAGTTGACTTAATGAAATTGTGTATCTTATTGTCCATGAGTCACAACTTATTGTGTGAAATCCCTTGGGCTAAATTTTACCTCTAAGGCAAGAACAATACAATAATTTATAAATCAAGCCTCAATGTGGTAGTGTCAAGTTTTGTCCATAGGGTGTAACTTGTTATTTCAAACTTTTTGGTTTATGTTTTGTCTCTTAGGCAAGATTTATAAAGTGTATCATAAGTTATATATCGTGAAATCACGTAAACTATTTCTCATGAGTTATATGTTTTTTAACCCCTAAGCTATGTTTTGCTTTTGATAAAAAAGTGATTGTGTCCCCATATGTTAGACATAGTAAAATAGGTGTAAAATTTTTTCATGAGGGGCAACTTGTTCTTTGAAGTCCTTGGTCTAAGCCATGAATCTAAGTCAAGGTTAATATAACATCTAATAAGTCAATACATAATGTAGTAGTGTCAATTTTTGTCCATGGAGCTACTTCTTTGGATGTTCTTGGGCTAACAAATTATTTGCTTGCACGACCTAGTTATTTGTTGATTTTAACTTTTTGCCTAAGGGTGGAACATGTTACCTGATGTGTTCCAAAAAAACAACAAGAATAGTAAGTTTTGTGGAAGACACCCGGCTCAAAGGTCTAAAAATTACGACATGTACCCCTATATCATTTAACTCTTACTTCACTAAATAACTGAGCCTCCAAAGAAAGAGATTACAAACATTGCAACCTACGGAACTAACTCTAATTGCTTAATTTCAAGTCATGGATTTAGAGTACAACTCTTGTAACCCTATAAACTTAACTCTAATTCCTAACATTTAACACAAACCTCCCATGGTATGTGTTCCTTACTCTTCGAGTTATCACGACCTAAACACAATACTCTTTATTCAGTTTATATTTCACTGAACTAATCAAGACTAATTCAAACAAACAAACTCCTAACACATAAACTTTGTAAAATGATCAGGTTCTTCGATGTATCCCTTCAAATCACAGGTAGCACTTATGGAGTCAATTTCTCAATTTATCTCTTTGCTATGTAAGTGCACACCTATTCAGAATGAATTCATCTCTATTTAAGCACCATTGTTCATAGAGTTATTGTTCACTTCAAGCTTCTCATTGAATTGAACTCTCTTGACTTAGAGTTCTACTTCAAGTAAGACTCCTTCATCAGTTCAAACACCTTGCTACGTTAGACTCCTTCTTCAGATTTCATTCATTGATTCTTTGTATCGTAGTCCAACTCCAACACTTCAACTCAGCAAAAACTTGAAAAGTTCTATTTTAAGTGAGACTCCTTCAATTAAAACTCCTTGCCTATTTAGACTCCTTTTTCAAATCGTACTCATTTGTTTCTTTGATGTTTATTTCCTTGTATTCTCACAAAATTAGCGTTATCCATTTATTTGTTTCTGTAGTCTTGTCTTTAATCGTTTTAAAAGTATTTTCAAATTTAAATGCTTGTGATAGTTCACCTTTAGACCATGTTGACTGAACTAATTTATTTTCTTTGTCAATCATTAAAACAGCATAAATTCAAATATATTCCCCCTTTTAGATGATGCCAAACCTCATCTTTGTGCATTCAAATAACTTTTCTATAGACCCTGATGCATAAAACATTATAATGAAATAGTTTAGTGAATGGTAATAAACACTGCACAACTCATATGTTCATCCTTTTGGCATCATTGAGAGTTGTGTGGCTATTTATGGACACTGTGGCTATCACATCTGCAATCAGTTAATGATTTCATGCAGCATAATAATGTATCATAGAGATCAACATCATAAGTCATTTAAGCAATAGATAATAATTCATTAAACTACCAAATAATGTTGTTTATAAGATCGAAGTCATACTGAATGAAGCAAAAATTATTGAGCACTAATAAAAAAACAAACACTAGAAAAGAGTAGAATAAAACAAGAGACACTAACATTGGAAAGTGAAGAGCAGAATGGAATAGTGTAATAATAGTGTTGTTGACACCCAATTTTGACCGACCTTTGACCATTTTTAGGAATACTATTCGATTAAATACGTATTTTAAATTTTAGAATTTTTAATCGACTTTGCTTGAAAATTATATATTTTAGTATGTTTTATTCTATAAAATTATCATAAATATTATTAAAATATTTTAAAATTATTAATGAATTTCAAATGTTAAAATTTAAATGATTTTCAATTATATAAAAATATTTTAATATATGTAGTATTTCAATTAAATAGTAATTCCTACACTTTCCTTAAATTTTAAATTCTAGCCTATTCTATTCCAATTTCTTTCAATTCTAGCCACTTGAATTAGAGTTTTATTACAATCATAGCCTCTCTTTCATTCCAATTCTAGCCAAATTTTAATTGCAATTTTATCCATTCCGTATCTAACTCATCTAATTTGAAGAAGCCATCTTTTGATCTCATCCTTCCATTTTAATTAATTCCTAGATCTAATCCTAACCCCTCATCTCTTCTAAAATCAATGGTCCAGATTTAATCTACATATTTTAACCTAAAAGACCCTAATCCCTAAAATAATTCTGATTCTCTTCTCCCTCCCTCTTTCAGCCGCCTCTCCCCTCTCTCCTCGCCACTTCCGGTGAAAGCCACCAGAAGAACCAGCCGCCAGTCGCTCCTCTCTCTCTCTCTCTTCGCCACCTCTTCCTCTACAAGCAGCCGCTCCCTTCTCTCTCCCTCTCCTCCATCTTTTCCGGCGAGGGAGACAGCCAGGAGACAAGCAACAACAGCCATGGCGGACAGCATCAGCAGCCATGACCGGCGAGGAGTCAGCAGCGGTCGCCGGCGAAAACTCCTGCGTCCAGCCAGCAGCTGCAAAAAGAGGCAAACGACCACCTCTCTCTCCTAGTCGCCTCCCTCTCGTCGCTCTCGCAAATGGCGAGCAACCAGACCCACCAGCGTGCTGCAAACAACAGCCGCCGGACGAGCAGCGAGCGGCGTCAACCACCAGCCCACAGTCACCGGTAGCGTGTCTCCCTCCTCTTCGTTCCTCTTCCTTCACCCGTCTCCCCTCTCCCGTCATTCCCCTCCTCCCGCTTCTCCTCTCCCTCTCGCTCTTTCTCTCCTCCCCGTTTCCCCCTTCTTCTTCTCCTTTTCTTTTCCTCTTCTTTTTGCAGAGACAGGTAGCATCTCCGACCAGCAGCGTCTCGACGAGACAGCAGCAGCAGCGTCTCGAGGAGACAACAGCATCAGACTCCGGCGAGCCTTGTCTCTTTCATTGTTTCCGGCCAGCAAATTCGGCTAATGAGCGACGTAGATTCTAAACATATCTCAATATTGCGGCTGATTTTAAGATGAATTTCAACAGATCCGTCTGGGTTAGTTTCTGTTTTAGTTTTATTATTATTATTCATTTAGATGTTTAATTCGCTTAATGTTCTGCATGTTTTTCAGAAATATTTTGTTATGAATATAAAACTATATTGTGATATGCTTGATCTTATGGACTGTGCTAGTTGATTTTTCTCTTGAAAATTTGCAAAGTACATGTGTTTTAGCCATGTTGAAAACAATATTGTATGATAATCAGTTCCTGTAAGTCTGCTAAATGTGATTTGGGTATTTACATGCTAATTGTATATTGGTTTCACTTTGATTATTATTTGTTATGATAAGTCTTGTAATTTTCAATAGTAGTTGCAGATTTCTTATATCTTTTTAAATATTATTGTCATTTTAATTGATTATTTTATATTACCTTGATTGACTTCAAATATATTCTTGGTTGATATATATTTTGAAAGTGATATTTAATTAAGGTAAAAAGGATTGTACTGATTTTACTCTCTACTAGTTAAGGAAAATAAGTTTAATTGATTTATTTTTCCTTGAAAATAAATACTGATTCCTTACTTGTTTGTATTATGGTAATGAATTATTTTTTTTTCTTCTGATTTGGCTCTCTTTTAAAATAAGGAAAAGGGAATATTAATTGATTCCTTTAAAATATTTCTTTTCCTTATTTGTTCCCCCTCCTCTACTATATAAATAAGACCCCTCCCTTCATTACAACACCCATTCACTCTCAACCAAAAATTCTCTCATCACTCTCCCTTCTCTCCTTGCTCTCTTGCTACTTTAAACAACACATTAATATTTCGGTAAATATTCAAGTGCTTTTCTTCGCTATTTTCCTACTTTGTTCGAGTAAAAGGTGAATCATTTGGTTTTGTTTAACAGGTTAGTATTCTTAACATTCATACTATCTTCACATTCACATATTTGTGTAAACCATTGTCTGTTTTTTATATAGAATTCGTCATTAAAGGATTGCATATTGTCTCACCTTAACTAACAAGTGTGGTTACTTGTGTAGTTATTTAATTACTTTGACAGGTTTCATATTTGAAGTTCAAGTTGAAGATTAACTGAAGAAGGATTTGTTTATTTGGTTGAATGTATATATATATCTATATATTTTTATTTTTTCCGCTATTTTATTTATTCGAGTGATGTAACAATTGTAACCCTAAAGATCATATAATAAATTTATTTGGGGGTCGTCTAGGGGAGGGGGATTTACATGCTTATTTGTTCGTTATATATATTTTTTAGAAATCATGCCTATAGGTTTGTCTTTAACCACCTAGATTTAATGTTTATAGGTGTTATAATCTAATCAATTCTCAATTTGCTTGACACTTTTGTTAATGAAGTCTAAAAAATAATAAATTAGATTCCGTTAATGTTAAAAGCAAATCATAGTAACTTAACAGGCCGATTAGATGTTTTAATAATGTTATAATTTTAGCATCATCTTGTCATATAGAAACCATGTCTAAGGTTTAATTTGTCCATATCATTTACAAAATCATTCATATATGTGTTACTCCTTCTTTTAAACACCTAGAAATTCATGTCTATAGGCTTGAAATAACTCTTAGCATATCCACAAAAAATAGAACTGGTCTGTGCATATTTGTGCCCTTCCCCTAAAATTAGTTGATATTATTTCATGAGTAATCCCATTCGTTTTTCTTGAAGATTTCCGCATTCCTTGAAATATGTTATTTTCTTAAGTTAATACAAAATTAGAATCATTTCATGCATTTAACTTGGCTTTAAAACATTTCATATCAAAACCTTGTAACATAATTTTCTTGAAAAAGTCATTATTCAATCTTCCTTTAAAATTTTGGATTGATTTTGACATTGTTTTTTTTCTGAAAATAAATTACAAGTACTATCTCCTAACCTATCATTAGTGGGAAAGTCAAAGGAACTATGAGGTCTAGTTCCAATTTTTTTAAAACCGACGCATCCTTGGAAGTACCACCTACCCATGAATTTCAAAAAGAATTATGTGCATTTATATGTAAATGTTTATGTGCCTACGTGTGAACTAAATCTTTTAAATCATTTTTTCAAAACATAACTATTTTTTTATACCGTCCTCAAATCAAAATTGTTTCTATGGTGGAGGAGCGCGATCAATAATATCGTGGCATCATCCCTATAAAGAAACAAACATTTTTTTTGCTCAAATTTTCAAAACCTTACTTTCTCAAATATTAATTGTTTAATATTTATAAATTTTATTTATAACTTAGTCTCATGCTTAAATAAAACTTGATTGTTTATGTATTGCCATCACATAGCGTTGCATGCTTAATAAAATAGCCTTAATTGTTTTATATTTGTTATCACTTAGCAAGCGTATTAATGAATAAATTAAGAGACCTTGATTGCTACTTGTACCCCCACATAGATTGCACGAGATACGGCCGGGACCCACACTTGTGGACCTCGAGGGATGCCTAACACCTTCCCCTTGAGGTAATTTAAACCCTTACCCTAATCTCTGGCCCGTTGACCTTAGTTGGACTTAGTTAGGTTATATAGGTGCCCTAACGCGCCTTAATTCGTTAGGTGGCGGCTCCAAAACTCAAAAATCCCAAAAGAGTTGTTAGGTCATGCACAAAACCCGTTTTTTGCGAAAATGGGGCGCGACAGAATGGAGACTCCGCTGGGGATATTAGGTTCTTACCATTACGTGTTAACTGCTTATTTATGTGGGGTTTATTTTATTCATTAGGTGCTTACCATGTTTAACTTATTTTGTTGCCCTATTTATTATCTCATCTTCATGTTCCTCCCTTTCCCTTTTCCTTAATTGTTTATTATCATGTTTCACCTCTTCCCTCTCCCCTTATTTGTTTAAATGTTTAATCTCGTATTCTCTTGCTTTATTTGCGTAGTTTTAATATCTTTATATGTCTACTTTCCTTTATTTATGCTTATTTATTTATTGTTTATAAACTGCCTATATGTTACCGTTTTCCAATTTAAATGCTAACTGTTTACTGCTTTAATAAATTGGCATCCCGCTCATACTTCCCCCAATTGGGACCCTCTTCCTTTTTTTATTTTGTTCTCGTGATGTTGTGCCTTTGCACCTCTCACAACTACTCCAATCTTATACAAATACCTATTATAGAGAGTCGGCATATGCGTGGACGTAGTGGATAGTTTTACTACCGCGAAGCCACGAGTCTCTCGCATAGAATCCCTTTCAAGTCCGTGTCAAGCCAACTCTTAGAAGTCCTGGTTAAGTCATACATGCTGCATAAGCCCTAGGAGGTTTGACCCTTGGTGTCAGTCCATGTAATTAGTAGACACCTTCTCGTCTAAAGGGCCCCAACACCCTTAGACAAATTGCATATTTATGTGTCAACGTGATCATAATAATTAAATTAAGCCAACATTGCCAAAATGGAGTTTAGAAGTTGTTTGTTACTTTGATTGCAGAGTCATGGCTCACCCTCACTTTGCAAACACGCAAATGGTGGTCAAAGTTAATCCCATTTTGAAGACTTGGTGGAAAGATATTCAAAAAAATCGAGAGTTAGAAGCAAATGAATTGTTAGGCGGCCTCACTACTTTGAACTCCGTAGAGTCAGATCGTCACTTAATCAAGGCATTGTTGAAATTCTAGGACACTGAGAGGTTAGTCTTCAAGTTCAGGGATTTTGAGCTAACTCCAACAATAGAAGAAGTTGGAGGATTCATGGGTCTCGCATACAAAGAGTTGGAAATGATTGTTCCACACAAGCCAAGTCCAAGATCTTTTCTGAAGCAAATGGGCATGTGTCATAATCCAAATCTACTTTGTCTGAAAGAAGGTTGGATTTCTTTAGAGTTCTTATATTCACGCTTTGGGGATGAGGAAGGTCATCAAAACTTTCATAGAGAATTTGATTGCTCTTCTGCAAAATGGGAAAGGTATCATCTTAATGCATTCGCTGTCGCCCTATTAGGCTCATTGGTTTTTCCTAGGGAAGGAGGAAAGATCCACACCGGCTTATGTTATGTGGTTCGTATGTTGGCTCGAGGCGGGAAAACCTTGGTCCCCATGATACTCACAGAAATTCTAAGAGCTTTGACTGAATGCACCAAAGGCAAAAGATACTTTAAAGGGTGCAACATTCTGCTGCAACTTTGGGCCGTCGAACATTTCTACCAAAGAGCTAATAAAGTAGACATCGTCAAAGGGACTATGGGGAACAAAATTATCAACCATCCCCTAAGGATGAAACATTTTATCTCCCCTGTGGGAACAGAGGACTGGTTCACATACCTAAAGGAGCGCTCAGCCGTTGAAATCCAATGGAAGTATTATTGGTTGAAGCCACGACGTGCCATCATAAGAGGAAATGAACTTTACTTCATTGAGCTTATCGGTTTGAATGGTGTGCAACCCTACGCACTACTTCGAGTCCTTCGACAATTCGGACAGATCCAAATGATACCTCTACGATCCCACATGAGCCACCATGGATATGACTTTGGGTCAGAATTACCGCAAGTGAACACCATACTACGAAGATGGAGGAATGTGATAACTATCGATGTTCAAGAGCACCGACCCTTCTGCACACCTGAATATTATGTATGGCTTTTAGAAGATGCAGAGCATAGAGATTTGAGCGAAGGAGGTCTTCCTGGTTTTGGCAATGAAAAAGAGAGAAGATGGGCTCGCAACCTCCTCAACACAGATTATGACATTACCCCAGAAATGAAGAAGCAGATTGTGCCTAACATTGGAGAACAACATGATTAAAAGTTTTTTATTATTATTTATTTCTCTTTACTCCCCATGTGTTATCCCTAGCCCTTTAGTTATCTTTAGATTGATGTAATAAATAGAAATTATTTCAATAATCGAAAGTTGTTCTATTATCTAACTATAAACTCCAAATTGGCAAATAAGGCTTGAATTTATTATTATGCATCACTTATGTGTCGCTTAGGCCTACCTCTGGCTCAACGAGGTTCCTTGCATTTAGGGCGTTTATTTCAAAACAACGTGTTGATGTTCTGAAATTATCTTAACCCCTAACTCTTTTCTTTTGATTCTATTGTTTTCCCATTTCCTAAGGTTGATCTGTCCTTCATCCTGGCACATACACGATCAAAAGGGACCCCCCCTTCTCCTTCTTCTCAAAGAGCAAGCTCAAAAGACAAAGGAAAAATGGTTGACGACAACAGCACCACTGAAAGGGTAGAAGCTTCTGAGGGAGGACAACTTCATAGTAATCTTATCCTAAGACTCGAGCGCAAGATATCGCAATTGGAAGAAGAGGTAGCCAGCATGCGTGATTTGGCCAAGTTGTCTATCTCTCTTGGAACCCAATTTGGAGAAAACATAGACAATCCTCCTAATCAAACAGCAACGCCAGACAATCCTCCAATCCATATATCCCCACCTGAAACCATTTGTCCAAATGCCTTTCCACCACCCCACGCCCAAAATACCTAATTTCCATTTCACCACTATTACCAACATACCAAACCAACTGTACTAGAAACAACCCCAAACACAAATATCCCATATACTTTTGGGAACAACAATCCCAATCCCATATACGTTGAAACTGCCCCTCTGACTCATGGCCTCCATGAGTCAGAGTCCCATCAGAAAGACATCTTAATAAAAACCCTGACTGAGAGATTAGACAACTTGACCAACAGGGTACAACACGTGGAAGGAAACAAAAGGTTGGGAGGATTGGGCTATGAGGATCTGTGCATGCATCCTGATGTGGAACTGCCCGAAGGATACAAGCTTCCGAAGTTTGAGACGTTCAATGGCATTGGGGATCCCAAAGCCCACCTACGAATGTATTGCCACAAACTTGTAAAGGGTGGGGAGAGATGAGAGGATACTCATGAAGTTGTTCATGAGGAGTCTTACTGGGGAGGCCCTATCATGGTACATTAAGCAAGACTCGCGGAAATGGATAAAATGGGTTGATATGGCAACTGACTTCATGAATAGGTTTGGTTTCAATGTTGAAAATGCGCCTGATTGGTTTTACATTCAGAACCTAAAGAAGAAACCGAGTGAATCCTTCAAAGAATATGCCATAAGATGGAGGTCTGAGGCGGCTAGGGCCAGACTCCCTATGGAAGAATCTCAAATGAAAGACTATTTCATCCGTGCCCAAGAACCACAATACTATGACCGAATGATGCTGGTGGCTGAAAAGAGTTTCGCTGAAATCATCAAACTAGGCGAAAGAATTGAAGAAGGCATAAAGAATGGGACTATCATCAACTTGGAGTCTTTACAAGCAACCAACAAGGCTCTGCAATATGGTGGAATGACAGAGAGTCGAAAGAAAACAGGTTCTGTAATGATGGCTCATGGAACTAGGACCCCTTTGAGGCACAAGACAACAAACCCACCACCATCCCCATACCCTCACACCCCATACCTTCACACCCCATACCCTCAACATCCCTCAGCTCCACCCCCTATATCTCCCCAACCCATGCCAATATATTACCAAAATGCTCCTCCTCAATATTTGCATGCCTCATATCCTGTCTATAATGTTCAACCAACACACTTCCAAACTCCACCACCCACTCAAACACCAAATTACCGAAACAGACCTTCCTATGAAAGAAGACCTATAAAAACCTATACCCCTTTGGCTGAACCCATAGCACAACTTTATGAGAGACTGAAACAGGCTGGGTACGTCTCTCCAATTCTTGCATTACCTGTGGACGTTCGCGCGAAATGGTAAGACCCTAACAAGGTCTGCGCCTACCATTCTGGGATGAAGGGCCACACCACCGAAGTTTGCAGAGCCCTTAAGGATAAGGTTCAAATGTTGATTGATACAAAAACCATCCAACTGAAGGATCCTACATCGAATGTTGCGAATAATCCTCTCCCTAACCATCAATTCAACATGGTGGAAGCTGGTGATGTCTAGGACTGGGAAGAATCTATCTGGGCCGTCGAAACAGAGGAAGCCATGCCTACCACTGCCCAGGCACCACTAATAGTGCAAGGACTCGCCCCATTTGAAGTAGAAGTTGCTGCACCCAGACCACCATTCGCTGTCTATAAGGCATCCTCCCCAATACAATGTGACACACATGCTGTACCTTGGGATTACAACAAAAGAGAAACAAATGTGGAAGAGACAGATGTTGCAACAGGGGTCACCAGATCTGGAAGAATTCACACTTCTGAAAATTTGGTTGAGGAAAGCTCTAGCAAATCCAAAGCGCCAATCATAGAGCTCGAGGATCAAAGTATTTGGAAAAAGGTTAAAGCTAAAGAATACTCTGTCATTGAGCAGCTGAGTAAAACCCCTTCCCAAATATCAATTCTGGAGTTACTACAATCTTCCGAAACTCATCGAGATGCCCTTCTGAAGATCCTTGGTGATGCTTATGTCCCGTCTAACATCACTCATGGAGAGGTATCCCAAATGGTGGGGCAAGTCTTTGAGGCTTACAAAATATCTTTTCACAAAGATGAACTGCCAATCGAAGGAACAACTCACAATAAAGCTTTGTACATTTCGGTTCAATATCAGGATAAGGTGATAAACAAAGCATTAGTTGATGCAGGTTCAGGTTTAAACATTTGCCCTCTGAGCACACTGACGAGGCTGGGTGTGGATAGTGCAAAAATTCAGACATGGAAGATGAATGTGAGGGCATTTGACGGCTCTCAGAGAGGCACTATTGGGGAGATAACCTTGGACATGCTCATTGGTCCTGTCACTTTCCCCATAGCTTTCCAAATTTTGGACATCCCTTCATCGTACAACTTATTATTGGGTCATCCATGGATTCATATGGCTGGAGCGGTTCCATCTACTCTTCACCAATGCCTGAAGTTTTAATGGGATTACGAAGAGGTTGTGGTCCATGGGGAAAAAGGGCATCCTGTATACACGATTGAAGGAAGAGAGAATATGGATGGCGAAATGTACCATACAGTGGAGCTTGTTGGTAATATTGAGTTGCAACCTTGGTTCAGCCAAAAAATCATAGATATGATGGCCTGGTTCGGTTTCGAGCTTGGGAAAGGTTTGGGGGTTAAATTACAAGGGATAGTCGAACCTATACAGCTTGTTCGACATTCCACCACTTTTTGTTTGGGTTATAAATACACCACCGAAGAATGGCTCGATTGGCGACCACCTAGAGATGGGTACTACTATCCATTGAAGAAACCCATACCGCCATTGTATCAATCATTTCGATCAACAGGTTTCATGGGAGACAATATTGATGAGATCTCAGACGACTTGAAGGGGTTATTGCTAACCAAAGAAGAGGGGAAAGTTTGCAACGTCGTGATCAATGAGGAGGAGAAAGAGGGCCCTAGTGAAAGCATGGAGGCAAAGATCAGCGTCAGCAACTGGACCTCAACTCCATCCAGACCTCGTCGAGCATCTGGGTAGCCTTGGAAGATGTTTTTCTATCAAGTTTTAATTCAAATAAAGGAGTTTTTAATAAACGTTTTAATTCCCGTCCCATGTATTACTTTTAAATGAGGACTTATGAAATTTTCAAATCTTTATCAATAAAGTACTTTTCCACATTTTTTTTGTCTTGTATTTAATTTTTTGCTATTTTTTTTTCTCACCAGCAAAATTCATTATAAAAATGTCGAATCTAAGACTGTGGCATACAATGAGACTGCTCAGCTTAGCCTTAATGATTTAGAAGAAGTCGAAGACAATGAGGTTCCCGAGGAGTTAATCAAAAGGGTTGAGGAATTCGAGGAAAAACCCAATCCAAATTTGGTAGAGACAGAAGTGGTGAATTTGGGAAATGCAGAGGTGATACAAGAAACCCGAGTAAGCATCCATATGACAAAAGAAGACAAGAAAGAGTATACCGAGTTTCTCATAGAGAATAAGGATATTTTCGCGTGGTCCTACGCAGACATGACAGGGCTAAGTACTGCAATCGTAGCCCATCGACTACCCACTGATCCAGCATGTCCTCCGGTAAAACAGAAGCTGAGAAAATACAAGCCCGAGATGAGTTTGAAAATCAAAGAAGAAGTATCAAAGCAATTAGATGCTGGGATACTCCAAGTGACAGAATACCCAACTTGGATTGCAAATGTCGTTCCAGTGCCCAAGAAAGACGGCAAGGTCAGAGTTTGCGTGGATTACCGAGATCTCAATAAAGCTAGCCCTAAAGATAACTTTCCATTACCAAACATACACATACTGATTGATAATTGTGCTAAGCATGAAACTCAGTCATTTGTGGATTGCTTTGCCGGCTATCATCAAATTGAGATGCACAAAGACGATGCTGAGAAAACCGCTTTCATCACGCCGTGGGGCGTCTATAACTACAAGGTGATGCCTTTTGGACTAAAGAACGCTGGGGCTACGTACATGAGAGCGATGACTACTTTGTTTCACGACATGATCCATAAGGAAATTGAAGTTTATGTGGATGATGTCATCATCAAATCAAAGGAAAGTTTAAATCATTTGGAGGATTTACAGAAATTCTTTGCCAGGCTACGCAAGTACAATCTGAAACTGAATCCGGCAAAATGTGTCTTTGGTGTGCCTGCTGGAAAGCTTTTAGGTTTCATTGTCAGTCGTCGAGGTATAGAATTGGACCCGTCAAAGATCAAAGCCATTCGTGATCTTCCCCCACCAAAGAGCAAGAAGGAGGTAATGAGTTTCTTAGGGCGACTTAACTACATCAGTCGTTTCATTGCTTAGTCTACTGTCATCTGTGAACCTATCTTCAAGCTGTTAAAAAAGGATGCTGCAGTGAAATGGACAAGTGAATGTCAACAGGAATTTGACAAGATCAAAGACTATCTATCCACTCCTCCTGTATTGGTGCCACCAGAGTCAGGTAGACCATTACTTTTGTATATTTCAGTATTGGATAATGCTTTCAGTTGCATCTTGGGACAACAGGATGAAACAGGGAGGAAGGAGCAAGCAATATATTATATGAGCAAGAAGTTCACATCGTGTGAAGCCCGATACTCTCTATTAGAGCGTACCTGTTGTGCTCTAACATGGGTTGCCCAAAAGTTACGACATTACCTCTCATCGCATACTACTTATCTGATTTCAAGTATGGATCCTTTGAAGTATATCTTTCAAAAGCCTATGCCCACAGGTAAACTGGCAAAATGGCAGATACTGTTGAGTGAGTTTGACATAGTGTATGTCACGCAAAAAGCAGTGAAAGCACAGGCATCAGCAGACCATATGGCAGAGAATCCCGTGGACGATCATTACAGACCGCTGAAGACCTACTTCCCAGATGAAGAGGTGGCTTTTGTGGGAGAGGACATTTCTGTAGACTATGATGGATGGAGAATGTTCTTTGATGGAGCTAAAAATCTGAATTGATGCGGCATTGGGGCTGTTTTGATCTCACCCACCGGGCAACATTATCCAGTATCAGCAAAACTCAGATTCCTTTGCTCAAATAATATGGCCGAATATGAAGCCTGCATACTAGGTCTCCGACGGGTGATCGACTTGGATGTCCAGGAAATGATAATAATAGGGGATTCAGACCTATTGATCCATCAGGTTCGAGGTGATTGGGCAACAAAAAATCGAAAGTTGTTACCATATGTGGAGTGTGTGCACAGGCTATGTAAAAGGTTTGTCAAAACAGAATTTAGACATGTACCAAGGGTCCAAAATGAATTTGCAGAGGCCTTAGCCACTCTGTCTTCTATGATTCGACACCCTGATCACAATTACATCGATCCTATTCACATTCATATACATGAACAACCAGCTTATTGTTTCCATGTTGAGGAAGAGCCTGATGGAAAGCCCTGGTATGATGACATTAGAAGATATTTGAAGAGTGGTGAATACACAGAAGATGCAACAAGTGTACAAAAGCGTACAATTCGAAGGTTAGCAACCCAATTCTTCTTAAGTGGGGAAATACTCTATAGGAGAACTCCCGATTTGGGACTGCTAAGATGCGTCGAAGCAAGAGAGGCTCGCAGGCTGGTCGAAGAGATACATGCAGGCACCTGTGGCCCTCACATGAACGGTTTTACATTAGCAAAGAAGATTCTGAGATCAGGAAATTATTGGCTAACTATGGAGACAGACTGCATTCGCTACGTCCAGAAATGCCATCAATGTAAGACTCACGCAGATATGATTCAAGTACCTCCCAACGAACTCCATGTCACTAGCTCACCTTGGCCGTTCGCAGCATGGGGCATGGATGTCATTGGTACAATCGAGCCAACATCATCCAACGGGCACAGATTCATTCTTGTTGCAGTTGACTATTTCACCAAGTGGGTTGAGGCCACCTCCCATAAATCAGTGACAAAGAAAGTTGTGGATGACTTTGTCAAAAACAACATTATTTGTAGGTTTGGAATTCCTAAGTCAATCATCACCGATAACGGCACCAACCTAAACAGTGACCTGATGAGATCAATGTGTGAGAAGTTCAAGATCAGTCATCGAAACTCTACAGCATACAGGCCACAGATGAATGGGGCTGTTGAGGCGGCAAACAAAAACATCAAAAGGATATTGCGCAAGATGATCGATAATCACAAACACTGGCAGGAAAAGCTACCTTTCGCATTGTTGGGGTATCGTACCACAATCAGAACTTCCACAGGGGCCACACCTTACTTCTTAGTATACGACACTGAAGCTGTGATACCCGCCGAAGTTGAGATACCTTTCCTAAGGATCATCCAAGAAGCAAAGTTGAGTGATGCTGATTGGATACGAGGTCGGGCAGAGAATTTGGCATTAATAGATGGAAGAAGAATTAACGCCATTTGTCATGGTCAGCTCTATCAGAATAAAATGGCCAGAGCTTTCAACAAGAAGGTTAAACCCAGACATTTCTCACCTGGGCAACTGGTTTTGAAGCGGATTTTTCCAAATCATGACGAGGCAAAGGGTAAATTTTCACCAAATTGGCAAGGTCCGTACATAGTCCCTCGAGTACTGACAGGCGGAGCCCTCATGCTTGCAGAAATGGATGGAGAAGTTTGGCCAAAACCTATCAATTCAGATTCTGTGAAAAAGTATTACATCTAGAGATGGATTCATGCTCTTTTGTAATTTGGAACTACGTCAGACCTGATTCCCGTTTAAGAGGGATACGTAGGTGCTCCTATGGGGTTCGGTCTTATTATAAAAAAAACTTTCATTTCCCCTTTTTCTATTGATAACTGGGGCAGAATTTTTGAGAGGATCTCAAAAATTCCATCAAGATTTCTCCTGGCACATCTTCATACTGGGGCAGAAATTTTGAGTAAACTCAAAATTTCACCAAAAGTTTCTTCTCAACAAGCAGTCAACTTACAACGAAGATTAAATGACGGCTCCACTTTTGAGTCAGACGTTATAAAGTCTCAACATCTGCCATGGTCAAAGATTCGACATTAGCTTTTATTTGATAATTTCAAAATCTTTCAAAGTTTTTTTAATTTTCTATTTTATTATTATTATTATTATTATTACTATTATTATTATTTTTCTCTTCTTTCTTTCCGTTCTTTTTTATGGAAAAAAAAGACGCTCGAAGAGGTGTGGATGGCAAGCCAAAGGAGCATGTTGCGCCAAATCATGGATACAGATCAACCTCCCCCCTTAAAACTAACTATTTTCTTTGAATGTAGAAAATACAGGTACGTATACAAAGGCAACTGTAACAATCAACATTACCACATTTGAGCTCGACATATGACACTCGATCCTTCCAATAAGGCGAACGCCCAGGCTACTGTATGCCCTCAATGCAACTGTTGTGCTGACAAATTACATAATGCCCGATATTGCATCATTTTGCACCTACTCCTGATATCACACTATGCTCAAAGAGCTACATCATTATATTATGCCCAAGATTACCGAAATGCATCATTGCATTGCGCTCGATATCGCATGTGCCCGAAGAAATGCATTATTGCATGTGCCCGATATTGCATGTGTCCGAAGAAATACGTCATCGCATATGCCTAATATTGACTTATGCTCGAAGAATTGCATTATTGCATGCGCTCGATATTTTATGTGCCCGAAGAAATGCATCATCGCATGTGCTCGATATTTCATGTGCCCGAGGAAATACATCATCGCATATGCCCAATATTGACTTATGCTCGAAGAATTGCATTATTGCATGCGCTCGATATTTTATGTGCCCGAAGAAATGCAGCATTACATATGCTCGATACTGCATGTGCCCGATATTACATTATGCCCGAAGAAATGCATCATTGCATGTGCTCGATATTGCATGTGCCCGAAGAAATGCATCATCGCATTGTGCCCAAGATTGCATTGTGCCCGAAGTTTGCATAAGCTCAAGATTGCATCATGCTCGAAGTTTACATGCGCCCGAATCAAATCAAGTCACAAGAGTATCAACAGATGTCAAAAACAGATACGCTCTCTTTACTCATTATTTATATTCCAAAGGAGTCATCCTCCAAAGGCGTCATCTTTCATGGCCTGCGGACTTCATGTCATGGCCTGAGGACTTATTTTATGCTTACCATGTCCCTAAGGTATCATAGTCTAAAGGCATCATCCTCATGGCCTGCGGACATCATATCATGGCCTAAGGGTTTAATTTCTGTCTATCATAATCCGAAGGTGTCATAGTCTAAAGGCGTCATTTTCATGGCCTACAGACAACATTTTCATGACCTGAGGATACACCCTGCATATCATGGCCCTAGACATCATAGCCTAAGACGTCATTTTGCATGGTCTTAAGGCACACATTCATGGTCAATATGGGAAATTGCATCATGTCTACATTCACATCTTTTTCTGCAACTAATTACTCTACTAAAAGTTTCAGTTATGCTGATTACAGACAAAGCTGCTTTCTGAACGGCTATTCCCTCGCTTACAAACAAAGGCTCTGACAAATTCTTGGCTACTCGCACTATCGTTTCACTACTCATCTATCATTCAGGCTACCATGAAGATATCTTCGAATTTAATTCGCCACTGTGACTTTCTATGTCTTCAGCTAAGCTCGTCCGCCTTACAATGCGACATCTAGGCTCGTCCTCCTTACAATGCGACATATAGGCTCGTCCACCTTACAATGCGACATCTAGGTTCGTTCGCCTTACAATACGACATCTAGGCTCATCCGCTTTACAATAGGACATTTAGGCTCGTCCGCCTTAAAATGACATTTAGGATTGTCCATCTTATAGGACATTTAGGCCATCCACCTTAAGGGACACTTAGGCTTGTCCGCCTCATAGGACATTTATGTTCGTCTGCTTTATAAGATATTTTGTTCGCTTTATAAGATATTTAGGTTGTCCGCCTTAAAACGACACTTAGGCTCGTCCGCCTTGAAATGACGTTTAGACTCTCCTTATAACTAGATATTTTCGTCTATATTATTATATCTTTACAGTATCAAATCTATTGGAGTTTGACGTCATTCTTCAGAGATGGGTTCAATCCTTCGAGAAGTTGAAGACTATCAAGGCCTGCACTACGTCTCAAACAGATATGATCGATTACCCTTGATCACAATTATCATGCTATCCTCTATCACAACAAAGACTCTATCAATTCTTTGCTTTTCATACCACGAACCCTTGCTCAAATGTTGATAACCTCACTCTATCATGCTCTTCCTGCTTCTCTGTCACGCTCTTTTAGCCTCTCAATCTCTCTCTTCTCGCTACTCTAATCTTATCCATTCAAGCCGATATCGTGCCTTCCGAATACCTTACCGCTCTTTCAACTTTTAAGAGTTTCATTTGCTCTTGAATCTAGAACTACACACGACCTGATTATCGTATAACCAGAGATATGTAGGCGACTTAAAACCAAAGTCTCGGTCGTACCCTTTTTTCAACTCTACTTCGCTTCAATGGATCCGCTGACATCTGTTGTCGGTCGGACAAAATCGGCTACTAAGTCAACGTTGGTTGCCTGACAATTCATTCTTAATTTTCAATCAACCAAGGGGCAGCTGTTGACACCCAATTTTGACCGACCTTTGACCATTTTTAGGAATACTATTCGATTAAATACGTATTTTAAATTTTAGAATTTTTAATCGACTTTGCTTGAAAATTATTTATTTTCGTATGTTTTATTCTATAAAATTATCATAAATATTATTAAAATATTTTAAAATTATTAATGAATTTCAAATGTTAAAATTTAAATGATTTTCAATTATATAAAAATATTTTAATATATGTAGTATTTCAATTAAATAGTAATTCCTACACTTTCCTTAAATTTTAAATTCTAGCCTATTCTATTCCAATTTCTTTCAATTCTAGCCACTTGAATTAGAGTTTTATTACAATCATAGCCTCTCTTTCATTCCAATTCTAACCAAATTTTAATTGCAATTTTAGCCATTCCGTATCTAACTCATCTAATTTCAAGAAGTCATCTTTTGATCTCATCCTTCTATTTTAATTAATTCCTAGATCTAATCCTAACCCCTCATCTCTTCTAAAATCAATGGTCCAGATTTAATCTACATATTTTAACCTAAAAGACCCTAATCCCTAAAATAATTCTGATTCTCTTCTCCCTCCCTCTTTCAGCCGCCTCTCCCCTCTCTCCTCGCCACTTCCGGTGAAAGCCACCAGAAGAACCAGCCGCCAGTCGCTCCTCTCTCTCTCTCTCTCTCTCTTTGCCACCTCTTCCTCTCCAAGCAGCCGCTCCCTTCTCTCTCCCTCTCCTCCATCTTTTCCGGCGAGGGAGACAGCCAGGAGACAAGCAACAACAGCCATGGCGGACAGCATCAGCGGCCATGACCGGCGAGGAGTCAGCAGCGGTCGCCGGCGAAAACTCCTGCGTCCGGCCAGCAGCTGCAAAAAGAGGCAAACGACCACCTCTCTCTCCTCGTCGCCTCCCTCTCGTCGCTCTCGCATATGGCGAGCAACCAGACCCACCAGCGTGCTGCAAACAACAGCCGCCAGACGAGCAGCGAGCGGCGTCAACCACCAGCCCACAGTCACTGGTAGCGTGTCTCCCTCCTCTTCGTTCCTCTTCCTTCACCCGTCTCCCCTCTCCCGTCATTCCCCTCCTCCCGCTTCTCCTCTCCCTCTCGCTCTTTCTCTCCTCCCCGTTTCCCCCTTCTTCTTCTCCTTTTCTTTTCCTCTTCTTTTTGCAGAGACAGGTAGCATCTCCGACCAGCAGCGTCTCGACGAGACAGCAGCAGCAGCGTCTTGAAGAGACAGCAGCATAAGACTCCGGCGAGCCTTGTCATTTTCTTTGTTTCCGGCCAGCAAGTTCGGCTAATGAACGACGTAGATTCTATACATATCTCAATATTGCGGCTGATTTTAAGATGAATTTCAACAGATCCGTCTGGGTTAGTTTCTGTTTTTGTTTTATTATTATTATTCATTTAGATGTTTAATTCGCCTAATGTTCTGCATGTTTTTCAGAAATATTTTGTTATGAATATAAAACTATATTGTGATTTGCTTGATCTTATGGACTGTTCTTGTTGATTTTTCTCTTGAAAATTTGCAAAGTACATGTGTTTTAGCCATGTTGAAAACAATATTGTATGATAATCAGTTCCTGTAAGTCTGCTAAATGTGATTTGGGTATTGACATGCTAATTGTATATTGGTTTCACTTTGATTATTATTTGTTATGATAAGTCTTGTAATTTTCAATAGTAGTTGCAGATTTCTTATATCTTTTTAAATATTATTGTCATTTTAATTGATTATTTTATTTTACCTTGATTGACTTCAAATATATTCTTGGTTGTTATATTTTTTGAAAGTGGTATTTAATTAAGGTAAAAAGGATTGTACTGATTTTACTCTCTACTAGTTAAGGAAAATAAGTTTAATTGATTTATTTTTCCTAAAAAAAAATACTGATTCCTTACTTGTTTGTATTATGATAATGAATTTTTTTTTCTTCTGATTTGGCTCTCTTTTAAAATAAGGAAAAGGGAATATTAATTGATTCCTTAAAAATATTTCTTTTCCTTATTTGTTCCCCCTCCTGTACTATATAAATAAGACCCCTCCATTCATTACAACACCCATTCACTCTCAACCAAAAATTCTCTCATCACTCTCCCTTCTCTCATTGCTCTCTTGCTACTTTAAACAACACATTAATATTTCGGTAAATATTCAAGTGCTTTTTCTTTGCTATTTTCCTACTTTGTTCGAGTAAAAGGTGAATCATTTTGTTTTGTTTAACAGGTTAGTATTCTTAACATTCATACTATCTTCACATTCACATATTAGTGTAAACCATTGTCTGTTTTTTATATAGAATTCGTCATTAAACGATTGCATATTGTCTCACCTTAACTAACAAGTGTGATTACTTGTGTAGTTATTTAATTACTTTGACAGGTTTCATATTTGAAGTTCAAGTTTAAGATTAACTAAAGAAGGATTTGTTTATTTGTTTGAATGTATATATATATCTATATATTTTTATTTTTTCCACTATTTTATTTATTCAAATGATGTAGCAATTGTAACCCTAAAGATCATATAATAAATTTATTTGGGGGTCGTCTAGGGGAGGGGGATTTACATGCTTATTTGTTCGTTATATATATTTTTTTAGAAATCATGCCTATAGGTTTGTCTTTAACCACCTAGATTTAATGTTTATAGGTGTTATAATCTAATCAATTCTCAATTTGCTTGACACTTTTGTTAATGAAGTCTAAAAAATAATAAATTAGATTCCGTTAATGTTAAAAGAAAATCATAGTAACTTAACAGGCCGATTAGATGTTTTAATAATGTTATAATTTTAGCATCATCTTGTCATATAGAAACCATGTCTAAGGTTTAATTTGTTCATATCATTTAAAAAACATGCATATATGTGTTACTCCTTCTTTTAAACACCTAGAAATTCATGTCTATAGGCTTGAAATAACTCTTAACATATCCACAAAAAATAGAACTTGTCTGTGCATATTTGTGCCCTTCCCCTAAAATTAGTTGATATTATTTCATGAGTAATCCCATTCGTTTTTCTTGAAGATTTCCGCATTCATTGCAATATGTAATACTAAATTAGAATCATTTCATGCATTTAACTTGGCTTTGAAACATTTCATATCAAAACCTTGTAACATAATTTTCTTTAAAAAGTCATTATTCAATCTTCCTTTAAAATTTTGGATTGATTTTGACATTGTTTTTTTTTTGAAAATAAATTACAAGTACTATCTCCTAACCTATCATTAGTGGAAAAGTCAAAGGAACTATGAGGTCTAGTTCCAATTTTTTTAAAACCGACGCATCCTTAGAAGTACCACCTACCCATGAATTTTAAAAAGAATTATGTGCATTTATATGTAAATGTTTATGTGCCTACGTGTGAACTAAATCTTTTAAATCATTTTTTCAAAACATAACTATTTTTTTATACCGACCTCAAATCAAAATTGTTTCTATGGTGGAGGAGCGCGATCAATAATATTGTGGCATCATCCATATAAAGAAACAAACTTTTTTTTTGCTCAAATTTTCAAAACCTTACTTTCTCAAATATTAATTGTTTAATATTTATAAATTTTATTTATAACTTAGTCTCATGCTTAAATAAAACTTGATTGTTTATTTATTGCCATCACCTAGCGTTGCATGCTTAATAAAACAGCCTTAATTGTTTTATATTTGTTATCACTTAGAAAGTATATTAATGAATAAATTAAGCGACCTTGATTGCTACTTATACCCCCACATAGATTGCACGAGATACGGTCGGGACCCACACTTGTGGACCTCGAGGGATGCCTAACAGCTTCCCCTCGATGTAATTTGAACCCTTACCCTAATCTTTGGCCCGTTGACCATAGTTGGACTTAGCTAGGTTAGATACGTGCCCTAACGCGCCTTAATTCATTAGGTGGCGACTCCAAAACTCAAAAATCCCAAAAGAGTTGTTAGGTCGTGCATAAAACCCGTTTTCTGCGAAAATGGGGCGCGACAAGTGTCAACCAACGAATAATTTCAGCATTTTCAACCCTTTTGTTTATCAAGTTTGAAGAGCTTAAATTCTTATCTGAAGGACATTTTTGGTTTCATTAGTTGCATGACTAGCCTCCAATTCAGTAATTTTATGAGTGAAAATATTACTTCATCCTTTTCTTTGGATTAACAATCTTCCTCATTGAAACATGTAGATCAACATGGTTCATCTATTGAATAACCTTTTTTTTATTACTTTTTCTTGTTTTTTCATTTGAAAAGTCCACTTATAGATTGAACTTGAACATTCCTCCAAAATCACAATGCAAATTTTTTGTATGCTAGCCTAACATCTTATTTAATAATGGCATCATCGTGACACTTATAATTTCTAGATGCTAGTTCAACATGAAATAGAAAAAAAATATGTTTTTGGAGGTTGTTCTTCCTCATGAACCGAAAATGAGGAACTACATTTTTCTCCTCAAATTAGAATTATGTAAGTACTAAGTAGAGGTCAATTTGAAGATGGCATTATCACAAATATCAAAAGATGTACTTTGGTGCATATCTGATTTAAACTTGCAATAAAAAATCCAAGAAGAAAAAGTGAGATACAACAATTTATAAGAATAAGACTCTTGAGCTTGAACAATTGCTTTATTTTGTGTTAGAACAATAAGTAAATGGAACATCAGTGCTCAAATGTTTCACTTTAACCAATATTAACCTTTATTAATATAGAATATACTTGAAAAGAGGAATTTTGTGATAATCATTGCTTTCTTGAACCGTTTCTTTGCACAAATAAAAAATTAGGTTAAAACAAGTCAAAGATCTAGAATTGGAACACATACAATTAAATATGTAAGATTGAATTGAACAACATTTTAGATCATAAAATTAAGGTGAACGGTTATTATAGCCAATCATTGCGGGGAGTTCATCCAATATTAGTCATCCCCAAGTTTAACTTATTATTTTCATAGTGCTCCCTCCTTAGCGTCAAAATCTATCAATTGTTTTTTTACTAAGAAAAATTTTATTCAGCAACCATGTACTTTTGTGGAAAATTAGTTTAAAGATTCATTATTCCCCTATCAATATATCGGAAAATTAGCTTAAATATTCATTATTCCCCTATCAATATATCCTTAGTCTATTCAAGAAATGAAACATGTGGCACAACGTGTTCCAATGCACGCTCATCAGTTTCTCTTTCATCCTCATTTTTTAAATCTTGCTTCCCCCTTACACATGCACTACATCTTTTTTTTAATAGCACATTCCCTTTTTGTGAAGTTAGTTAAAGGAACATTTGTTTGTCTTCAATCATATACTTTGAACAAACAATAACAATTAATCAATATTGCTTGTTTCGGTTTAGCTTCACCTGCAAAAAATCTTTAGGGTTAGTCTTAGGAACCCACACAAGCTTGAGTCCTTTCTTATTATCAAAAGAGTGAATCAAATTTCTATTCACCAATCTAGGCAATAGGCTAGTGGAACTGTTTTTGTTAATAGGTATAGATCTGTTTCTATTTGACAATTTAAAATTTCTTTTTCTAATATCATTCCAACTGAACACTAATTAGTTGGATGACCAAATTTACCACAAATTTAAATATGCACAAATCTTCAGAGATAATATTTTCTTGATGAAATCTTTTACTAGTCTTCTCATTGTGCACCCTATCAGTCAATTTGTTAACGTTTGTAGAGGAATTCATCCGTCTATTTGACTTTTCAAGATCCATTTTTAACCTAATAATTTCTAGGTTCATTTTTTTCACTTTTTTTTTTACCAAAAATAGTAAATTTGGCATGTTTTTAGCTCACCTTCTAGCATTTTTCAGAGTCACTCAGGACGCATTTTCTTTTTTCTCTGATGGACAACTTTAAAATCTCAAATTTTAGGTTCAAATTTTATGAACAAATCTTAACAACTTGTTTCATTAGAGAATATTTTCCTCTTCGGTTACAATTTTGCAGTTTTTGAGATCCATGCACTCAAAATTTTTATCTACATTTATTTACAAATAGTAGATCTCTTTCACTGGTTAATTCTTGAAAATCATCAATTAAGCTACTGATCTTGCTAATTAATTTTTTTTTAGAAAAAAGATGCATTTTTATATTAAATAAAGGACACTTACCTTAAAGTTCGCTTCTTTTTCCTCAATGTCCAAATCTCCAACAACCACGAAAGCAATCTCATCTATATCATCATCACTAGAATCTCATGCTCTTGAACCCAATGTCAAGACCCTCAAAATTAACTGTCACGACCCAAAACTGAGCCGCGACTGGCACCCACACCTATCCTCCTATGTGAGCGAACCAATCAATCTAAACCTTAACATTTCAATATAATATCAACAGAAAGTAATGCGGAAGACTTAAACTCATTAATCAATATAAATCAAATAACTTCTAAAACTCAAACATCTATTATTATCCCCAAAATCTGGAAGTCAACACCACAAGAACATCTATAATAAAGTTACTAAGCTAAGAGTATTCTAAGAAGCTAAAACAAATGAAAGCTAGTCGATGCCGGAACTTCACGGCACCAATACATGAGGAAGAAGATCCAGTCCAAGCTAGAAGCATTAGCTCACCCTGAAGATCCGGTGTGATGAAGACTGGCTAGAATTACTGTTTAGTTGAAGACGACGGCACGTTTGCTGCACTCCACAAATAAACAAGAAGAAAACATAAAAGTAGGGGTCAGTACAAAACACGGGTACTGAGTAGATATCATCGATCAACTCAAAATAGAAAACAATATATACCAAGTAATATCATAAAATCAACTATGATACTCAACATGTAGCAACAACAAGTACTATATCATTAACAATTACCGTCAAGTTCACACATGAGGACTCAAGCCTCAATACCATACTCATTTGGGAATTATGTTCATTAGATTGAGTATATTAACATCTTTCAAGATTCATAATCTTTATTTCTCTTATGTCGGTACGTGACACTCCGCTCCCTCATATTCGTTAATCCTCTTGTGTCGGTACGTGACACTCCAATCCCCTACTACTATGTGTCGGAACGTGACACTCCAATCCCCTAAATCTACGTGTCGGTTCGTGACACCCGATCCCCTAAATCTACGTGTCGGCTCGTGACACCCGATCCCCTAAATCTACGTGTCGGTTCATGACACCCGATCCCCTAACAACTTTTCTTGAATAGATTTCACTTTATCTAACGATTATCTCAGAAGGTCAGTACCCCAAGGTCTAACCTCAAATGCATCAAACCACCCAATGGGAGACCTACATCTTCTCCCATATAGTGCCTCAAATGGGGCCATATCAATGCTTGAGTGATAGCTATTGTTGTAGGAGAACTCTTCTAAGAGTAAGAAGCTATCCCACTGACCACCAAATTCTATCACACATGCACGAAGCATATCCTCCAACACTTGAATCGTTCGCTCAGACTGACCATCGGTGTGAGGATGGAACGCAGTACTAAGGTCAAACCTAGTACCCAATTCCGCATGCAATGTTTTCCAAAACTTAGAAGTAAACTGCGTACCTCTATCTGATATAATGGAGAGTGGAACCCCATGCAATCGCACCACTTCCAAGATGTAAAGTTTGGCTTACTTCTCTGCATTGTAAGTCACCTTGACCGGAATGAAGTGAGCAGACTTAGTTAACCTATCAACAATTACCCAGATAGAATCAAACTTTCCCAATGTCTTTGGAAGACCAACCACGAAATCCATTACAATCCTTTCCCACTTCTATTCAGGAATGGGCATACTCTGAAGTGTTCCTCCGGGCCTTTGGTGTTCATACTTTACTTGTTGACGGTTTGGACATTTGGCGATAAAATCCACAATATCACGCTTCATTCTACTCCACCAAAAGTGTTGCTTTAGGTCACGGTACATCTTGGTTGCACCCGTATGTATCAAATACCTTGAACTATGAGCCTATGTCAGAATAGTGTTGATCAAATCATCGACGCGGAGTACACATACCCTTCCCTTAATTCTCAAAACACCTTCCTCATCGATTGTCGCTTCTTTAGCCTCTCCTTGCAACACTTTATCTCGATCCAGATCAATTTTTCATCATTAAACTGTCTTCCCTTAATCTTGTCAAGAAAGGAAGATCTTGCCTCCACACAAGCCAACAATCCTCCCTTCTCATTTACTTCTAATCTAATCAAGTCGTTAGCTCGAGTCTGAACCTCTCTAGCCAATGGACGTCTAGAAGCTTTCAAGTGAGCTAGACTTCCCATGCTTCCCGCCTTTCTACTTAACGCATCCGCTACAACATTCTCCTTCCCCGGATGATACAAAATAGTGATGTCGTAGTCCTTCAGTAGTTCCATCCATCTCCTCTGTCTCAAGTTCAAATCTTTCTGTGTAAAGACATACTGTAGGCTACGATGATCCGTATAGACCTCACACTTAACCCCATATAAATAGTGTCTCCATTGCTTTAATGCAAACACTACCGCGACCAATTCCAAATTATGAGTTGGATAGTTACGTTCGTGCACTTTTAATTGTCTTGAAGCATAAGCAATCACATTCTTCTCTTGCATTAGCACTGCACCCAAACCAGAATAGGATGCATCACAATAAACAATGAAGTTCTTACCCTCTACGGGCAAGGTGAGAATGGGTGCAGTAGTCAACAAAGTCTTGAGCTTCTGAAAGCTTTCCTCACACTCATCCGACCATACAAATGGAACATTTTGCTTAGTCAAGTTCATCAGTTGGGAAGCAATAGAAGAGAATCCCTTGACAAATCGGCGGTAGTAGCTATCTAACCCAACAAAGCTCCTTATTTTTGACACATTAGTAGGTCTTACCCAATTCTTCACTGTCTCAATCTTAGAAGGATCCACCATCACTCCATCCTTAGAAACCACGTGCCCCAAGAAGGACACTGCATCTAGCCAAAACTCACACTTAGAGAACTTGGCATAAAGCTTTTTCTTTCTCAACATTTCCAATACCATTCTCAAATGCTCCTTATGTTCCTACTTACTTTTAGTGTATATCAGTATATCGTCAATAAATACGATCACTAAGAGATCCAAATATGGCTTAAAAATCAAGTTCATCAAACTTATGAACGCAGCAGGGGCATTCATAAGACCAAAAGACATCACTACAAATTCGTAATGCCCATACCTGGTTCTTAAAGCGGTCTTTGGCACATCTGTTGCCCGTATTTTCAATTGATGATAACCGGATCTCAAGTCAATCTTAGAGAAGACACAAGCACCTTGTAACTGGTCGAACAAGTCATCAATGCGAGGAAGACGATACTTGTTATTTATGGTTACCTTGTTCAACTGCCGGTAGTCTATGCACATCCGAAAACTCTCATCCTTCTTCTTCACAAATAACACCGGAGCACCCCAAGGGGATGCACTTGGTCTAATGAAGCCTTTGCTCAACAAATCTTGAAGTTGGGCTTTTAACTCTCTTAACTCCGCGGGAGCCATTCTATAAGGGGGTATAGAAATGGGGTGAGTACCCGGTTCAAGATCAATACAGAAGTCAATACCCCTATCTGGTGGCATACCAGGAAGATCTGCAAGGAACACATCCAGAAACTCGCGGACCACCGAAACCGACTCAATCGAAGGTACTTGGGTAGTGTCATCCTTGAGATGTTCCAAGAAATCTAAACACCCTTTACTAACCATCTTCCTAGCACGGAGAAAGGACATGATACTCACCGGATTGGAAGTGTAGTCACCCTCCCACACTAACAGATCGGTCCCAGGCTTGGCTAATGTCACCGTTTTAGCATTACAATCCAAGATCGCAAATTGCGGAAAAAGCCAAGTCATACCCAGAATTACATCAAAATCATCCATTTCTAAGATAACCAAGTCTACATAAGTGTTGCTCCCCACAAAGTTCACCAAACAAGACCTATATACCTTTTCAACTACCACAGACTCACCCACCGGAGTAGAAACACGAATAGGCATATCAAGTAATTCACAATGTAAATTTAGACCATTAGCAAATGAGGAAGATACATAAGAAAAGGTGGATCCAGGATCAAACAGTACAGAAGCCATGCAATCACAAACAAGAAGATTACCTGTGATGACAGCATCAGATGCCTCCGCTTCAGACCGCCCAGGGAAAGCGTAACAATGGGCCCTATCGTTTGTCTGTCCATTGCCCGTACCATGTTGTGATGTAGTGGCTCCAGTTTGCCCATCACCTCGACCATTTTAGTGACCACAAATACCTCGACCACTGCGTCCTCCAGAATAATGGCCTCTACCATGACCACCTCTACCTCTAGCTATTGGGGGTCTATAACTCTGTTTGGGACAATTCCTCCTAATATGTCCAGCCTCCCCACATCCATAACACTCTATAGAGTCAAGCATAGGTTTCTCAGAGAAGTGTTGACTGGTCTGAGGTGGACCCCCAACTACAGTCTGTAGTGAAGACTGAATGGGTCGAACTGAGTAACCTCCGGAACCCTGTCCTCTAGAGTAAGAACCATTAAACTCACCTCCCTTTTGAAACCTATTTGATGTCGATGCCATGGTGAATTCATCTGGCTTCACTCCTTCCACCTCTACCACGAAATCTACCACCTCTTGGAAGGACTTTGCCGTAGCCGCTACCTTTAAGGCTGAAATCCGCAACTCTGACCTCAACCCCTTCACAAAATGACGAATCCGGTCTTTTGGACTGAAACAACGTTCAGTGGCATATCTGGATAGTGCACGAAACTTAGCCTCATATGCATTGACCGACATCCTACCTTGCTCTAGGATCAAGAACTCATCCCTCTTCCTATCCCTCAAAGTACGGGGGATATACTTTTCCATAAAAAAGCTAGAGAATGAGGCCCAAGTCATAGGTGGTGCCTCCGTTGGTTGACACTCACCATGTGACCGCCACCACATTTTGGCGTTCCCTTAAAACTGATAACTCACGAACTCAACACCAAACCGTTCTACTATACCCATCTTGTGTAGTAGCTCATGATAGTCAACCAGAAAATCGTAAGCATCCTCAGATTCAGCACCCTTGAAGACTGGAGGTTTCAATTTCAAGAACTTACTGAAAAGTTCATGCTGATCACTTGTCATTATGGGTCCAGTAGTCAGACGTGGAAACATGTGTATGTCCAATGAGGCATCCATACGAGGAGCCATAGTGGCTGCATGTTGTTCCTCTGAAACCGGAGGTGTTGGTGCAGAAAACACTGGAGTGGCCTGACCCTGATCAGACAAACCACTAAGGTAAGCGAGAACCTAATTGATCATCTCTGGGGTAGGTTGGGGGGGGGGGAAATTCCTCATTTTGCACTTGTTCATTCTCCCCTTCCTCACCCTCTCTTACCACTTCCTCCGTCGGTGGAGGAGTCACCGCCCTAGCATCAGATGGGCTAGGTGCTTGTCCTCTTCCTCTAGAGGACGTCCTCCCTTGACCTCTTCCACGGCCTCTTGCCGCTACTCTTCCTCTAGATACAGCCCCAGTGGCTGGTTCAGATGCACCCTATCCCGCCGGTGCTGGTGTTGGCGCGGTTGTTTCTCTAGTTCTAACCATCTGCGAAACAGAGTGAAGATGGTCAGATACCAATTTGTATCACCTAGATACCAATTGGACCCAAGTAATAGCACGAAAGAAAGAATGAAAGAATGGAATTTTCCTAAAGTCTTATAGCCTCTCAAAGAAAATTAAAGGCGTCCCCTACCGTTCCTTAAGACTCTACTAGACTCTTTCTTGTGTGATGAGACCAACGAACCTAATGCTCGAATACCAAGTTTGTCACGACCCAAAACCGAGCCCCGACTGGCACCCACACTTATCCACCTATGTGAGCGAACCAACCAATCTAAACCTTAACATTTCAATATAATATCAACAGAGAGTAATGCGGAAGACTTAAACTCATTAATCAATATAAATCAAATAACTTCTAAAACTCAAACATCTATTGTTATCCCCAAAATCTGGAAGTCATCACCAAAAGAACATCTATAATCAAGCTACTAAGCTAAGAGTATTCTAAGAAGCTAAAACAAATAAAAGCTAGTCCATGCCGGAACTTCAAGGCATCAAGACATGAGAAAGAAGATCTAGTCCAAGCTAGAAGCATTAGCTCACCCTGAAGATCCGGTGTGACGAAGACTGGCTAGAATTACTGTTGAGTTGAAGACGACGGCACGTTTGCTGCACTCCACAAATAAACAAGAAGAAAACATAAAAGTAGGGGTCAGTACAAAACACGGGTACTGAGTAGATATCATCCGCCAACTCAAAATAAAAAACAATATATACCAAGTAATATTATACAATCAACTATGATACTCAACATGTAGCAACAACAAGTACTATATCATTAACAATTACCGTCAAGTTCACACATGAGGACTCAAGCCTCAATACCATACTCATTTGGGAATTATGTTCATTATATTGAGTATATTAACATCTTTCAAGATTCATTATCTTTATTTCTCTTGTGTCGGTACGTGACACTCCGCTCCCTCATATTCGTTAATCCTCTTGTGTCGGTACGTGACACTCCGATCCCCTACTACTATGTGTCGGAACGTGACACTCCGATCCCCTATATCTATGTGTCGGTTCGTGACACCCGATCCCCTTAATCTACGTGTCGGTTCGTGACACCCTATCCCCTTAATCTACGTGTCGGTTCGTGACACCCGATCCCCTAATCTCCTTCTATGAATTCATCAAGCCTTCTTTCTTACCAAGGCATCATCAATCTCATTACTTTAGTTCATCATGCCTTCTCCCTTACCAAGGCATCATCATTAAAAAGAGATTAGGTTTTTATCACGATTTGGGATTCAATAACTTCATCATGCTTAATATAATCACAATTATATAATCACGTTCATGCATGCATACAATTAAGCACATAGCAGGGTTTACAATACTATCAATACATATCATTCCCTATTAGGAGTTTACTATGAAAGCATGAAAACCATAAGCTACCTCCACCGAAGACTAGTGATCAAGCAATAATTTCCCAAAGTCTTGTGTTTTTCCTCTTCGTTCGTCTCTCTGTATCGATTCTCCTTCTCTCTCTTTCAGTTCTTTTCTTTTTCTTATTCAAACCCTCTTTATTTTACCCTAATTAGCATATAATTAGGAACAAAAGATGGCAATAATAACTCACTAATTAACTTAAGGTTACCTCTTTTAACCCCCAAGTAGTTAGACTTATTAACATTAACCCACTAACTTTATAATTAAAGCAGGAATAGTAAAAAATGTCCCTAAAAACAATTGAGGAATTCTGACTCAGACTGGGATTACGCAGTCTGTGATGGCTCGTCGCACCTGCGACGGTCCGTCCTGATGCTCCGTCACAGAGTTCAGAGACTCAATTTCTCTGAAGAGTCTATGACGGTCCATCACACCTGTGACGGTCCGTCCTGCCATTCCGTTACGATGTTCAGAGAGTTGATTTTCAGTACCCAATTTCAGATTTTCTAAGTGTTTTGAAACGAGAACCTGCGACGGTCCGTCGTGCTCATGACGGTCCGTCGTGGGGTCCGTCGTTTTTGCCAGTTTTTTCAGAATTTAAGTGTGCTGCTCAAAACGACTAAACAGGTCGTTACATTAACTAAGGTATCTTGAGCCTCACATTTGCCTTCGATAGTTAATAATATGCTTATTAACTGTGTCACATCTTGTGGTAGTCATTTTTAAAGAGTTTGGGAGTCAAACGTCCAAGAACGACCAAGACGTTTGGAAATTCGGTGTGTTGTGAGCTAGTGTGCCTTTGTATGTTAGTCTTGTGTTGGAGTCGAAATTTGTAGAGGATAATCCTAAAATGTATATGGATGTATTTAGGATCTAAACGTCCAGGCATAAATCCCCATGAACCACTCAAAGGGTCCTTAAGGAGGACCCAAAGGCTGGCCAAAGATTGCATAGGTAGTTTAAATGACTCCAAAGCAATCGACGCTTCGTTCTTGGATCGACGCCCCGTCCAATTGATCCACACTTAGGAGTTTGAGCTAAGACACAAATATGGAAGCCTCACTCACAAACTACAAAGCAACATGATAGTGTGTCAGTCAAATGATGGCCCGTCCCTTGCCACCGTCGATTGGAATTGCAACACTGCTAAGAGACACGACAAAGCTAGGGGAGAATTGGGAAATTCACCCCACGTTTCAGCTTAAGAATGGACGGTTATTTTAGGTGTCTTTACATATTTTAAGTTAATATATAAGTCTAAACTCTAATGTAGAATTCACTATTCAAATCAAACATTCCCTCCAAAATATGAAACCCCCAAAACCTCCATTGGAGACCAAGCTCAATAAAAAGCTATAGAGATGGATTCCTAATGATTTCTCTTTAATTTTTTGTGGGCTTCTTATGTATAAAGGTATGGTAACCCTTTAACCCTTGTTTATATTTCATCTTAGTACAATAGTGAACCTACCTTCCTTATGTGGGAAGGGACACCCCTCACTACTAGTTCACTTGGTGCTAAGCTACAGTCTCTTTTGAAATGTCTTTCATTAATAATAATAACTTAGTTTAGGTAATAGGAGAACAACTCATTATATAGTCATTTTCATTATCTCAATAGGAATTAAATGATAACACCTTTCATTACAACCATGATATGTGAGATTAGCACATTAACATCACTATATCATAGTAAGGCACATAGGTACTTAATGACCAACCTTATATCATTACATCTTAAGCATAATCTCACAATCACATATTCAAGACATTTTAATTCAACATCATACCAACACATACTTAGGCCATTCACAAGACATACTTCAATTGAACTACATCATCAATCACAAGCCATCATAATCGAAGTAAAGGTTAGGATCATGAAGACTTACCAAATCTCCTTTAAAAGACATCATCATCGTCTTATCATCAACCAACCAATTACATTCAATAATAGGTGTAGTAACATCAATCAATAGTAATTAACACAAGAACTCGATCAATTGCATGATCACAATCCCAATTAAGTTCAATTTATAACCTAGGGTTAGGGAAGAAGGGTCAACATTAAATGTTAAAGAATTAGATCAAATCTCACCAACACACTACCCTAATTAATCCAGTAATGCATTAGAATAGATAAAACTAATCTAACAATCAATACATTCTTCAATTCCGATCAATTCATAACCAAGATCTGAGATTTGAAGAATTTGGGGAAAGGGACATAATCTACATGAAGTTACATCAATTAACCAACAACCTATGCTTAATTAGTCATAGGAAATCAAAATATATCATCAATTTGAAGATTAGAAGAAAACTAATTAGAATTGGAAAATCTCATGGAATTGGGTATTTTAGAAATCAATTTTGAAAGGATTTCTTGAGAAATGGATTCCCAAGAGTGAATAATCCATACCTTAATGAAGATTAATCCAGAGAATTGAAGTGAAATCCCAGAGAAAGTGACCTTCTTCTTCCAACTTTCTTGCTTCTTCAATGGAGGAATTGGGGAGAGATAGAGTAGAGAGAATTTAGAGCTTTTTGGTTTTTTGTGGGAATTTGGTTTAGGTGAGTGAAAAATGACTTAAAATTTACCCTTAGGATATATATAATCACCCCCCCTAAATTAATCAAAATACCCCTCATTTAAATGAGTATATTTGTGAAGTCAAAATATTTAAAATATGATTTTTACGAATCTGGGAAGTGGCTCCGCGTTTCGAGGATAATTACCATTTTTATTTTTTAAAAAGTGATTTGATCCAGTAGGGTCCCTGTGGTCTGCGTGTCGTGCAACATCTCTTTGAATCTTGACTCACACAGGCTGCTCTGGCGACCTGCCCACCCATGTTGGGGTCCTCGTCAAGGACCCTTTGGGTAGTCTTTGGGGCGTCATCATTGGCGTTTAGACCCTATATACAACACTCTACCTAAAAAAATATTTTTACAAGTTTTAGACTTCATTTGACCATCCAAATCCTTCACCAAATATAGCGACATCAACTAGTTCAATTTTGCTAGTTTCTTGAGGTAATGGACGTTCCTTGATGTTTTGTCTAAAAAACATCTCGGATTACTGATAAAAATTATTTTAGGTATTAAAATATTATAACCGACATTAAATTAATTTGTGAGTCTCTAGATTAATTCTTGAATTTTAGAAGCTTTACACACCTATTCTAATGTTGAATATGTTCTTGTCTCCTATGATTTAATGAGTGTGTGTAGTCTACAGTCCTTAATAATCTGTATGTGTGTGACTTAAGAATTAAGGGATGTTGTACATGTGTTGTGATATTTAGAGGGTGGCTTCCTCAATACCCTTTATTGCCATTATGTGATCATGTTGACCAATGCACACACACATCTCATGCACAACTATGAGTACGATAGATTCATGGTGACTAGGGAAAGATAGTTCTCCTATGAACCATAGCCTATTACTATGCATGTAAAGTATATTCTAAATGAATTATGACATGTGTTGTCTAGAGGTACTTCTGTGAAAGTAGGTCTCACATATGTATGCACACACACATGATTGTATGAATGGTAGGATTATATGAAAGTATGTTCACATAATATGATGAAAGAACATTCTCATCTTAGAAACCATTGAGCTATATGATGTATGAACTCAAGTAATAACTCCTTGAGAATTTTATTCAGTATAGGTAGGAGAATGTACCCTGCCCATACATTACACTAGTGGACTTTAAGAAAGGATAAGATTGCAGCCTCTTATGAAACAAACACTTATGTTAAGTATGATTTGTATTAATGCATGTTAAAGTAACTTTTCTATGTTAAGACATGAATTATGACTATGTATGTGAATTACACTTATGAATTGTAAATGAGTTTACATAGTGTATGTGGGGGTATGGGACTCCTTGTTTATATTGCACAATTAAGCTTGTGAAGGGGTTGTGAGGGTGGTTTATCTATGATATGAACTAAAAGAGTTATGACTAAAGTGTAATAAATGAATGAGTCCTTATATGATGCTATAAAGTATGTGGCGTTATTTGTAGTGATAAATTAAGGTGTTATGACTTATTGAATATGATATGCCTAGTCTAGGGTAACTTTTTAGGAACACTTGGTGTAAGTTGCATTATGGGATGCTACCTACATAGTGAACTAGTGTGACCGGGAGTTATCTTAGGTGATGACTCTTATGTGAAGCTTATGTTTTATTATATGCTTATGACATTATGACTATAAGTTGTTGTGTTGATGACGCATATTTATGAAAGATCATCTTGGGTGACCTTAAGGTTATACATTGTACTATGTACAACTTGAGATTGCTTATGAAAAAAGTTAAGGTAAAAGAGAGGGAATATGTTATATGTTATATATGTTAAATGTGCCTCCAAATGAGATAAGTGGATTTATGTGTTACTAGGAATAGTGTAGGTGTATATATAAAGTGTGTGAACTATATTGTACTGTTGGTATCAGTGTTCATGAAGTTTTACGAAATACATGATGTATGATTTCTAACTAAATGTCCTCTATAAATGCATGTTTTTGCATGATTGACATACTTAGTGAATTCCTGTAATAGTATCATTTTTATTCATGTTTTTACACAAAGTGTAGGTGGCTATGGGTAGATGGTGTCTTCTAAAGTGAAGAGCTTGATATATTTTCCCAAGCTCCAAAAAGGAATCCTTAAGATTCAAGGATTTCCCAATGTCAAGTTCTTATTCAAAGTTTATGTAATAGTCTAGGTTATTATTTCATATTTTTAAGGGTAGTGTCCCTATTCTACTATATTATTGTTGAGTCTAAGATGGCAAAAGAGACATAGATTTTAACGATGCACTTATGTTATTTTATATATGTGTATGAAGTGATGTTCTATCATATGACGTGCTATGAAAATTTTAAATTTTCTGCTAAATTTCCTATGAAAATGTGATGAATGATGTCCATGGGCTTGTACAAGACCTATGAGAGGTCAAGTACGCCATGCTACTTCTAGAGGGTGCTCCCTGGTCATGAAAAACTTGGTATCTAAGCACAAAATTATAGAAAATAGTTTTAGGATCCAAAGTCTCATATTGCCACGTGTAATAGATTATTATTCATTTGTGGTGAGTCTCGACACATCTATGAGCAAGATACTATAGGATGATAGAGTTTCACTTTATTAACTCTCTTGTATCGTGCCATAGAACTTAACTTTATATGATTTCTCTCTTATGTTTCCTTGCTTGGTTGTCGTTTAGATGTTATTGATTTAAATAGATGACGTCTCAAAGCTTGAGAGGGAAAATGTGTATTTTGATGCTCACTATGGTTTTTTTCTTGATGAGCATTTATGAAGGTGAGTTTGGATATGTCTTAATGTGATGCCATTTATGGCTATAAAGGATTTATGATAAATGAGATATTATGATGAGAAGTTATATATGATATGGATATAGCTTGTTAAGAGTTGTTGTAGTTGAGTGGAGTTCTCTTTGGAATGATAGGTAGTTTTATGATTATATATGATAATGGTATAATATTATGGTATAGTCTTGAAATGTTTTGGAGAATTGTTGTAAATAGTGAGAAAGATGGGTTATGTTATGGTGTAATGCTTTGTAGTTTCCCTTTTGCGGATTAGAGTTTTTTCTAAAGACTTGCTCGTAAGGAGGGAAGATTGGTGTTGAACCTTGTAAGGTTAATGTTAAATATGCTTGTAAATAGGAGAACCCATATGACTAGTTGGTTAGTTCCCTTATGAGCCTATTCTATAAGTAGGAAAAGGGGAAGAAAGGGTTTTGTTCCATAAGTTGGGACTATGTTTTGCTCTAAGGTTGACTTGGAAGGCTTTATGTACCACTTAGTCCACGAAGAGGAAGAAAATTGATGTTAACCTACTTTAAAGTTGTTAGTGGCCTTTCAACTTTGATCCTATGTATGGTCATCTGAATAAAATGCTTAGATTGACCCTTGTAGGCTTGAATCCGGAACTACTTACCTTGTTAGGACTTTGTTGTAGAAGGTGATGAGATATGGAATTACCCCTGGTATTCATTGTTTAGCTAAGAACCATGTGGTTGAGTATCATGATATAACTTGATTTTTATGAGTTCCTTTAGGTGATAAACTTAGAGAAGAAAATGGTGCTTGAGGAATGCCTCTTGATGATTAAGTTAGTAAGCTTCTTGGGATGAGATTAGGAGTGGAAAACCTCAATTATGTCAAACCTTTTTATGTAAGAAGTATGTAGGTTTGGTATTGAATTGCATTGACCTTGGTATTTAAGGGCATAAGGTGATGAATATTTGATTACGATTACTCCAACTGGGGATAATGTTCCTAGATGGTAAGGTTATGAATGCCCTTAATGATCCTGTTTTAAGTTCACTTGAATTTCCCTAGGTTAAGGATCACATTTAGTGATGGTTATTGCGGGGAGTAAGTTAGCTAGTCATTTGTGGTCTCTTGAACAACTCACCTAGGGGAGTGTGAGTGAATATCTAGTGGGAAATACTTCCTTCTTGAGCGATGAAAGGAGGTAATCTTAAGAAAGGTTGCATAGGATTGATCCTAATAGCGGGATGTTGTGCTTGACTAGAAGGATTGGTAAGTCCAAGATATCATGAATGAAATAAGTTTCTCTTAAATGGGTTTATCCTAAATGAGGGATAGTGATATGAGTAGTAAAATTGTAGATATCCTTATTTTTTCCTTTGATTCCTACTCAAGCTTACAGATTTCCTAAGTAGCTTGTTTATGATGAGAGTCTTTCATATGAGTATAAATTGCATTTTCTCCATATGTTATACATGTCTTAAATGACACTATGTTATGCATATGATGGAAGCTCATTGTTGCATGAAATAGTGATTTTGATTAAATTTAATGTTTCTCATGTTGTTGTGCCTCTTTATATGATAAATGTGCATTTAACTTCATGAGATGGCTAGATGAACATGCTTGATAAAAATTTTGATGTGGGAATGTTTTGGCCCAATAATGAGTTTTTCCTTAAATAAGAAATGATGAGTGTCCTTAAAAATGTGTGACATTTATGACTTTGGAAGTGTTCATGTACGCAAACTCTTGAGAAGTCATGGTATGCCTAACCAATGTCATCAATGTGTGCCTATGAATTGTAACATTTTTCCAAGATGGTGCATGTTTATGAAAGCTAGTGTCAGGCTAGAAAATTGAAATTGTATAAAATAAATTCCTATTACTATGATGTGTGTGGTTTGAGCTGCCATTTTGAGTTCATATGTAAGAGAGTATGAGCATAATGTGGTTTAGAGTAAAGAAATCCTCCTTAAAATAAATTGACCCTTGTGAATTGCTTTAATGTGAACTCTATGATGCCATGTGTGTATGTTGTAACTAGGTCTCACGACCGGGGAGCATCCCCTAGACGTAATCGGCGTCGTCATCCTCGGAGAGGGCTAAGACTAGCCTCTTAGCATTTGTCATAACTTGTCATAGGTTAAAATACAGAAAAATGAAAGCTTTTCTTACATATTGAGGTTTACATAGACCTCTTACTTACTAAGCATATATATATATATATATATATATATATATGCAGTTTACTTACACTCCTGGCCTCTGAAGCTTATATACGATTCTTTTTTAGACAATATATATAACATATAAGAATTTAGTCTATAATACTGTCTCACATTAAATGATCTAAAATGTGTAGAACATTCGCGCATAGCCCTCAATACAAATTCATAATTGCCATATAGGGCATACAACAATATGTTAAACAATAAGAGAGAGAAAAATGTCTTTAGACTATAGCACATCGACTAGGCTAGGCACCATTCACGAACATTGAGGACCTACCAAAATTTGGAAAAAAGTCTAAATCTTCTTGCAATCAACCTTGATACCTCGACGGTTTGAACCTGCAATTTTTGGGAAAAGGAAAAGAAATATGGGTTAGTACATCCACCTGTTCTAAGAATGGAAACATATGCACATATAACCTTTGAAATCATGCTTAAAGGGATATTTTTTTCAACATCATGATAAATCACTTTTAAAAGCTTTCATGCGCAATTAGGAACACATATAAGCCATTAGGAACAACATCACTTAACACAAGTCCATATTTAATATAAGACCAATATAATGATAAAGTCAAGTAGACATGGATACGATCAACATAAGGTCATATCACATGAATAGTTACATATCAAGATCATATAACCAAATAAAGTCCAACATAATGTTATAACAACAAAGCATTTACAAGACTTCATATCATTATAGCTTATAAGACCCTTACTAACAATCCTATTTCAAGTATACACGTGCAATTCAAGTCCCATAAATCCACATAATCAAGTAAGAAAAATAGATATCATAAGTAATGCCTAACTTCATGTAACATAGCATCATGAGTAATTATCATCATCTATAGCAATATAAACCAATAACATGTTCATAAGCAAAACGAACATCATATAGTATCATTAACATGTAAAGTAAACATATGCATATTATTTACTTTATAAGATCATAATAACAACCTCTTAGGACTTCCCTCAAGGACAACTAGTGCAATGTATAAGTATAGTCTCGTACTCCTACCTATAGTACGAAGAACCCCTTAAGCCACCCTAGTTAGAGTTTACTTTATTTCTTTCATTTTACTTTCGGGAACTATCTCCTTAACCGACAGTAGACCATGTGAGCTAAACATGGAATCTGGTGTTATGAAACCCAACACATAAAGAATGTGGTTTAATTGCCAACGTAGGACCAAAACATGAACATAGCATTCTTTGTAGATCCACTAGCTAGTATTCCTATGGGGGCAACATAGTTCAAGAACTAGGAGACATACTAGAGACCTTATTTATGCAGAATGGCATTGTAATCTCCATCTCATAATAACCAATGTGAACCTACCTTCCCACATTAGGAAGGGACACGTCTCATAACTAGTTCACTTGGTGCTAATCTGAAGTCCCTTTCTAAAATATCATTAAGTCATTCTATAACAATCATAACTTAGCTTAGGTCATAGGAGACTTACCCCCTTGTATAAAAATATCACATTAGCTCATTACTGATAGGATAAGGACTTCCTTTCATCATACAACCATCATTAGTGAGATCAATATATCATTATCTTATCATATAAGGTACATGAGAGAAACCATCTTTAAACTTGCATCAACATAGCCTAAACATGATCTCACATTCAACGTAATCATATCATGCCATCATATTCATATTCATCACATCATATCTCCATACTTCTAATCACATGATATACTTCAATTGTACAACATCATCACCGATTACAATCCATCATAATTGAAGTAAATACTAGAGGATCACAATTCTTACAAAATAGCCTCGATAGCCTTCATTAACAATATCACCCACAATTAATTATAATTACCCAATAACTCACTCATCTTCATCATAATATAGTGAGCTAAGCAATGACATAACCAATTCTAACAACCCTAATCATCTATAAGTCAAATTCATAGCTAGGGTTGGGATAAAGGATGCAATTCATCACAAACTAAGTCAATGATCAATGAATACAAAAATTAAACCATAAGAAATCATATTCTATCATTAATAATTAATGGAAACCAACAACAATTCAATTTGAAAGATCGATTCCGGAATAAAAAGGAAACCCATGTTTTTGACAACTTTTGAAATCAATTTTAAGGAACCTCTTGGGGAAAGAGATCCAAAGAGTGAAGAGTTGCCATACCTTAATAATACTTGAAGATTTATGGAGACAAATTTGAATTCTTTCAGCCCTAATTCCCTTTAACATTGTCTTCAATGGTGTTGTTTGGGAATAAAGACATAAAGTAGAGAAAAGGTATAGACAATTGTGTTTGAGAATGAGAAGTGTTAGGTTAGTTTAATGAGGGTTAGGTGTCATATTGTCCCTCTACTAAATTAATTAACCACCCCTTAACCCCTAATAAACTCGTAAGTAATAAACGAATTAAATCACTAACTAGGAAACTCAACAGTAAAAGAAAGACCCCTTCCATGACTCCCTGACCTATGGACTATATCTCCATCGATAGCCCATGCTGGGAATTCTTCATTGGTGATAGAGACTTGATTATTGGGGATGTTTTGAGAAATATCTAATTCTTTACCTATGGATCCATCAAAGTCTCTTTAATCAAACAACAGCCTGTCGTATGGCTAGTAGATAGACACAGTCATTTGACAGATTTTGGGTCAATTTGGAAGGGTCCTCCTTAAGGACCCATAGGGTGGTCCTTCGGGAGTCCTACATAGACGTTTTGAAATTAAACATATTTTTACTCTTGTTTTCCACCTTTATACCAATTTTCATTAACTTCCAACTCTTAAAACCCCATGAAACATGCCAAGGCACACTAGTATTGTGAGGTCAATAAACCTAATGTTCTATTATAAGGAGGAAGAGCCTAAAGTCGGTAGTATGGAGGAAATCCTGACTGAATTTTTCGTACGTCACAATAGCGAGTTGAATTCAATAATATCTTCAAAATAGCCTAAAGATAGCTTGAGTGGCTGGGGTGATTAGAGCTGGTATAATAACATATAATCTTTGAATGTAAACATGATGCAATATCCCATATTGACCATGATGTTTTCCTTGAGACTGTCAAAATGATGTCTAGGGACATGATACACAAAAATATATCCTCGAGTAATGAAAACATTGTCTGCAGGCTATGAAAAATGGTGCCTTTAGACTATGAAACCTTTGGATCATGACAAGAAAAAATATATAGCCTTAGAAAACTATATGATGTCTGCATGTCATGAAAAATGATTCCTTTTGACCGTGACTCTTTAGGAGGATGATAAGCTTAAATAAATTCTAGGTTCATAAAAAGATATTTGCCGACCAAGAAAAAAAGCCTCCTTTGAATAATGATGCCTTCAGAATATAAATAACAAGTAGAAACAGTGTATCTGAAATTGGAGCATCTGATGATACTTGTGCTCATGCAATTCTTGGGTACAATACGATTCTCGGTCCCTATGCAATATCGGGAACATGAAGTCTTTGGGAACAATGGAATTCGGAAACAATGCAATCTCGGTTGCATGAAATTGGAGAACAATGCAATCTCGGGCGCATGAAATCCTCAAAAAATGAAGTAATGCAATTCTCTAGCACAATGCAATCTTCCAGCATAATGCAATCTCACACACATGCAATAATGCAATCTTGGGGCACCTCGAATTCTAGGGTACAATGCAATCTCATACTCACGCAATACTTGATTAAGGGTATAGACCTTGTTACTTTTGGGAATATAGAGTGTCATTTCTTGGCAAATTTTGTACCTTAGTAAGGAGAGGTTGCCGATGAATGTCTATTGTTATTGACCTATATAAAGTAGTTTGATCCTTTTGTTTGATTGAAAGGATGGGGTACCATTGACTGGTACTCTGGGCTCAATAGTTTGGTATGTTTCCTTGTTGGAACGACAATGTGCCTTTGACTGGCAATTTGTCGGACTAAATGGTAGTCAGGCGGTGTTGACGTTGTCTTTTGTATTAGCACTTCATTTTCATGTATTCAAAGAAAAGTTTGTGAGTTTAAAACAGGGGCAGTTGATCTATTTCGCCTAGTGTGCTCCTTATGAATTGTCATCCACACATCTCAAGGCATTTGCTATGAAGAAAAATTAAAACAAAGGAGAAAATTTTTGAAAGATTTTTTAAAATTATTTTTTTTGTAAAAAGTAATGTAGAATCCTTGACCATGGAAGAGTTTGAGACTTTACAACATCTAAATTGGTGGCAAATCCATTTGATCTTTGTTGCATATTTTAGCTTGATTGCTGTGAATATGAGACCCTCTAAAAAATTCTGCCCAATCTTGATACGTGCCGAAAATGCTCATTTTAAGGATTTTTGAGACCCTCACAAAATTTCTGCCCCTGTTTCAACTTTTTGAGAAGAAATGCTTTTTGATAAAATTTTAGAGTTCCTCTCAAAAATTCTGCTGAGTATCAAGAATTGCAAGAAGAATGATTTGTCAGAAGTTTGAGAGCTTCTTAGAATTTTCCCCAATTGCGCAATGAAAAGAGAAAGATGAAATTTTATTATGATAAGACAGAACTCCAAGGGAGCTCCTATGTATCCCCTATTAATTCGGAATCAGGTATTACATAATTACAAATTTAAAGAGAATGAAATAAACTTTAGATCTAATATTTCTTCATAGGTCTGAGTTGATAGGTTTGGGCTAAGCTTCTCCATCCATTTTTGCAAGTATGAGGGCTCCACCTGTAAGTACCCGAGTGTATGAGCCTTACCAGTTTTTTGAGAATTTACCCTTTGCTTTATCTTGATTTGGGAAAATCCTCTTCAAAACTAGTTGCCCAAGTGAGAAATGTTTGGGTCTGACCTTCTTATTGAAAGCTCTGGCCATTCTATTTGATAGAGTTGACCATGAAAAATGAAGTTAATTCTTCTTTCATCTATTAATGTCAGATTCTTGCCCGAATTTGTATCGATTCAGTATCACTCAACTCTGATCCCTTAATAATCGTTAGAGATGGTGTCTCTACTTTAGCATGTATCACAACTTCATTACCACATACCAGAAAGTAAAGCATAGCCACAATAGAAGTTTTTATTGTGGTACGATACCCCAACAATGTGAAGGGTATCTTTTATTACCAATTTATGTGATCATCGACCTTCTTGTTCAATGTCCTCTTGATGTTCTTATTTGCAGCCTCACAACTCCATTTATGTGTGGTCTATTATTTGTAGAATTTCGATAACTACTCTTGTACTTATGATATAGTAATCTCATCAGATCACTATTTAGGTTGGTTCCATTGTCAATGATGATTGACTCAAGAATCCTGAACCTACAAATAATGTTATTTTTGAGAAAGTCATCCATAATTTTATTTGTCAGCGATTTGTGGGAGGTGGTTTCAACTCACTTTGTGAAGTAGTTAATCTCAACAAGAATGAATGTGTCTATTAGATGTTGCTGAAATGATTGGACCAATAACATCCGTTCCTCATGCTGCGAATGGCCAAGGTGAACTAGTGAAATAGAGTTAATTAAGATAAACTCAGATCATATCTGCATGAGTCTGACATAGTTAGCCAAAAATATCCCTATCTCAAAATCTTCTTTGCTAATGTAAAACTGTTCATGTGAGGGCCACATGTTCCTGCATGTATGTCTTCAACTAGCCTTCAAGATTTTCATGATTCAACATCTTAGAAACCCCAAGTCGGGAGTCGTCCTATAGAGGATTTATCCACGTAAAAATAATTGGGTTCCAACCTCTAAACCGTACACTTTCTACAGTTGTTGCATTATCTGTATACTAACCACTCTTTTAATATGCTCGAATGTCATTGTACCATGGCTTTCCATCAGCTCTTCCTCAACATGGAAGAAATAGGCTTGTTGCTCATATAACTGGATGTAAATAGCATTAATATAATTACGATCAGGATGTTGAATCATAGAAGACAAAGTGTCTAAGACATCTGTGAATTCATTTGGATCCTTGATAAATGCTTGAATTTTGTTTTGATTAACCTTTTACACAACCTATGCACACACTCAAAATATGGTAAAAACTTCTGATTTTTAGTTAACCAATAACGTTAAACTTGATGAACCAATAGATATCTATGACCTATTATTAATATTTCTCGTATATTGTATTCAATCGCCCTTTGGAGCCCCAATATTCAAGCTTCTTATTCGGTAATATTATTTTAACAATCGAATTTGAGTTTCACTAATACTAGATAATGTTGCCCGTTTGGTGAGATAAAAAATAGCTCCGATGCCAGATCCTTAAAATTTTTAGCTCCATTAAAGAACACCCTCTATCCATAATGTTCTTGATAAATGTCTTCTCCCACAAAATCCATTTCTTCGTCCGAAAGTAAGTCTTCAATGGTGTATAATAATTATCTAGAAGATTTTCTGCCATATGATATGTTAATGCCCTTTCTTTCATTGCCTTTTTGTGTAACATACACTAGGTCAAACTCGCTCAATAATAGCTGCCATTTAGCCAGTTTACCTGTAGGCATGGTCTTTTGAAATATATACTTCAGAGGGTCCATTCTTGATATCATATATGTAGTGTGCGAGGAAAGATAATGTTGCAACTTCTTGTGACTCAAGTTAGAGAACAACAAATACGCTCCAATAGAGAGTATCAAGCTTCATATGATGTGAAATTCTTGATCATGTAATATGTCACCTTCTTCTTTTTTTGTTTCATCATGTTACCCCAAAATGCAACTGAAGGCATTAGCCAATATTGATTTGATTAACAACAATTGTCTTCCAGACTTTGGTTGAACCAACGCATGAGGATTGGATTAGATAATATTTGATCTTGTGAATTGCTTGCTATTATTTGCCTGTCCATTTAATCGCAACTTCCTTTCTCAACAACTTGAAAATAGTCTCACAAATTACAGTAGACTGGGCTATAAAATGACTGAGGTAGTTAAGTCGTCCCAATAAACTCATTACCTCCTTTTTACTCTTTGGCGGAAGAAAGATCACAAATGGATTTGATTTTTTATGGATCCAGTTCTAACCTCAGTGACTACAAAGAAAGCAAAAAGATTTCCAAATGTAACACCAAAGACACATTTTGCGGGATTCATCTTTTTGACTATACTTGTGTAGTCTTGCAAAGAACTGGTGCAAATAATCCAAATGATTTAAAATTTCCTTTGATTTGATGATGACATCAGCCACATAAACTTTAATTTTCTTATGAATCAAGTTATGAAACAAAGTATTCATTGCCTTCATGTACGCAACGCTAACATTCTTTAACACAAAATGCATTACCTTGTAGTTATACACACCCCATGATGTGATGAAGTACGTTTTCTCAGCATCGTCCTTATGCATCTCAATTTGATGGTAGCCGGAAAATCAATTCACAAATGATTGTGTTTCATGCTTAGCATAGTTTTCAATCAGGATGTGTGTTGGGAAATGGAAAATTATCCTCACTACTAGCCTTGTTGAGATCCCTGTAATCCACACAAACCCTAACCTTTTCGTCTTTCATAGGAACTAGAATGACATCTTCCAGCCAGGTTAGACACTCTATCACTTAAAGGATTGCATCCTCAACTTGCTTTGATATTTCTTCCATGATTTTAAAACTCCACTCATGAATGTTTTTCTTAGTTTCTACTACACATCAGGAAATACTTGATTAGTGGACAGTCGATAAGCTACGATTGAAGTACTTAGCCCTGTAAAGTTTGCATTGGACCATGCAAAAATATCCTTAATCTCCATAAGACACTCGATGTATTCTTTCTTATCATGTTCTATCATATCGATGCTTACTCTGGCCTGTTGTGTCATCTCTAAATATCCCAAATTTACCATATCTTTTTCCAGTAAGTTTAGATTGGGTTTCTGAAATTCGTAAACCTTTCTGATTAAATCTTTTGGGACATCACTTTCTTTGACTTCTTCTAATTCATTAATGTTATGTTGTGCAGTCTCATTATATTTCGTAGTCTCAAATTCATTTTTATAACAAATTTTGCTTGGAGAAAAAATAATGCACAAATAAATATATAAGATATTAAACGATGGGAAAAGAGCTTTATTGATTAAAAACTCAAGAGCTGCATAAAATTAGTATTTGAAAACAATAACAGAGAATTTGAATTTAAAACCATTTATTGAAAACTTTTTTTATATATGTTATTCATTTTATTTTTTCAAAAGAAAACTTGATAGAAAAATATCTTCGAAAGCTTCACAGATGCCTGACGAGGTTTGGGTAGACTTGAGGTCCAGTTAATAATGCTTATCTTTACCTACTTGCTTCCTCTAGGGTCCCCTTTCTCCTCCTTATTGATTATGACATTACAAACCTTCCCTTCTTCTTTGGTTAAAGACAAACCCTTCATCTCTTCTAAAAACTCGGCAATGATGCCACAAATGAAACCTGGTGATCGAAATGATTGATGCAATGGTTGTATGGGTTCCTTCAATGGATAAGAGTACCCATATCTAATTGGTTGCCAATCGAGCCACTCCTTGGTAGTGTATTCATATCACATTTCAAAAGTGGTTGAATGACGAACATGTTTTTATAGGTTTGACTATTCTTTGTAATTCAACTCCCAAGCCTTTCTCAAGATTGAAACCAAACAAGGCCATCATATCCATGATCTTCAAGCTAAACCACGGTTGCACTTTAATATTACCAACAAGCTCCACTATATGGTACACCTCACCATTCATATGCTCTCTTACTTCTATTTCTTATACATGTTGTCCTTTTTTTTCATGGACTACAACCTTTTCATAATCCCATTAAAACATCAAGGATTGGATAACATTAGAGGGAACAACTACGGCCATATGAATCCAAGGACGGCCTAGCAATAAGATATACAAGGACGGAATGTCCAACACCTAGAAATCTATTGGAAAGTAGAAGTACTGATAACCATGTAAAGGTAAATTCCCCAATATTACCCCTCTAAGAGCCATCAAATGCTCTCAAATTTATCTTGTCCAGGTTCAAATTTTTGCAGTGTCCAAGCCCAACCTTGGCGACGTGCTCAGAGGGAAAATATTCAAACCCAAGCCTCATTCAACCTATGCTTTGGTGATCACTTTGTATTGATACTAAACTAAAATATACAAAGATTTATTGTAGGTTGTTCGTTATAATGGCAACTTATCTTTGTGAAAAGAAATTTTGTAGGCCCCAAAAACCTGCCAAACAATTTGGGATACCTCTCCATGAGTGATGCAAGATGGAGCATAAGCTTCACCTAGGAACTTCAAAAGAGCGTTCTGATGAGTTTTGAAAGATTGTAGCAATGTCAGGATTGATATATGGGATAGGTGTTTACTGAATTATCAATGATCTTCAAGCTTTACAATTCGTGCCTTGGATTTGCTAGAACCTCCTTGAATTATTATTGTATTAGGTTATTCATGTTCAGCATGTGCTTCTTCCACTTTTGTCTTTCCTTTTTAATAAGTGGTGCTTTACAAGCAGCGAATGGGAGCCTGTGCACGTTGACCTCAACCTCATACCGTACACGTCTTTGTACACTACCAGTGGCGCTTTGGCGATGACAGTCATTGTTTCTTCTGTCTCGAGGGCCCATATAGATTCCTTCCAATCCTTGAAATCACAAACTTCTACCATGTTAACCTGATTGTTGGAAGAGGGTTATTTGAAACATTTGGTGTAGGATCCTTGTATTGGATGACCTTTGTATAAATCAACAATTGAACCTTATCCTTTATCACTCTTAAACATCGATAGTGTGACCCTTCATCCAAAAATGATAGGCATACATCTTGTAAGGGTAATACCATTTTGTGAGGAAATCTACAGGAAATGTAGGAATTGGGGAATTAGGGTGACATAGCCAGCCTCTCATAAAGTTGGGGTTTGTGTTCAGCCAGAGGGGTATAATTTTTTGTAGTTCTTCTTTCATAAAGAGGTTTATTTTAGTAGTTTGGTGTTGGTTGGTGGATTTTGGAATTATGTTTGTTGGAAATTATAGACAAATATGAAGCTTGTTGATACAGAGAAGGAGCATTTTGTTAATATACTCGAATACTTTGGGGAGATATAGATTGTGTAGGTGAGGTATGATGATGGTATGAAGTGGGAGGATATAGAGATGGAGGTGGAGTTGCTATTTGGTACTTTAAAGGGGTTTTGGTTCCATGAGCTATCATTATTGAACCAGTATTCTTCTATTTTTTCTACTATTTACCAAATTAAAGATCTTTGTTTGTGTATTACAAAGCCTTCGGTTACTGGTAGTCCCATTTTAATGCCTTCCTCAATTCTTTCACAAAATTTGATAATTTCAGCAAAAATCTTCTCAGCCACCATCATCATCCTGTCATAATATTGTTGCTCTTGGGAATTTATGAAGTAGTCTTTCATATGAGATTCTTCTATAAGAGGTCAGACCCTATCCTCCATAGACCTCTGTCTTATGGCGTAGTCTATGAATGATTTACTGGATTTATTCTTAAAACCTTTGATGTAAAACCATTCAGGTGCATTTTCTACATTAAAGCCAAGCATGTTCATAAAGCCTCTTATAATGTCCACCACTCAATCCATTTCCAAGGGTCTTTGTTAATATACCAGGATATATAGAACCTCAAGACTGAGACTCCTTATAAGCAAATTCATGAGTATCTTCTCATCCTCCCTACCCCTATCAGATTGTCTTATTACATCCCAGGTGGGCTTTGGGATCACCTATTCCATTAAATATCTCAAATACTTTAGGAAATTCTACATTGGGGTACATGCACAAACCCTCGTAGCTCAGTCCTCCTAACCTCTTGCTTCTTTCCACATGTTGCACCTATTGACGAAGCTATCTAATCTCTCAGTCAGGGTTTCTATCAGAATTTCCTTTTGGGAGGATTGTGATTCATGGTAGTCATGGGTCACAGGATCAGTTTACACATATATGAGATAAAGGTGGTTGTTTCCAATAGGATATGAAGGGTTTGCATTTGGAATTATTTCTGGAACGGTTTGCTTAATTTGTTAATGGTAGTGGTAAAAAGGGATTTGAGTAGTTTGAGGGTGAAGTTATGGGAATATATTTGAATGAGAGGGTTTGAATCGGGATATATTGGTTTGAGTATTATGCGATATGGTAGTTTGGTTATTATGAGGAGCATTGTCTATATCTTCTCCAAATGGTTTCCGAGAGAGATAGAAAACTTGGCCAGATCGTGCATATGTGCTATGTCTTCTTCCAATTCAAAAATCTTGTGTTAAAGTCTTAGGAGAAGATCAGTTGAAAGTTTCCTTTCCTTAAAAGTTTCTGCCCTTTTGTTGGTGCTGTTGTTGTCAACCATTTTACCTTTATCTGTGTAGCTTGATTATTTTTGGAGGATAAGGTGGGTTCCTTTGATTTTGTATATGTGCCAGAACAAAGGACATATCAACTTAGGAATGGGGAAATCAATAGAACCAACAGAACATGATCTAAGGGAATTAGGACAATATAATAATAATAAAACATTGTTTGAAAAAAACGCCCTTAAACCAAAGAAACCTCATTGAGCCAGACGTTGGCCTAGACGACACATAGGCGATGCATAATAATTAATTCAAGCCTTATTTTTCAATAGGAGTTTAGAGTTAGAGAAATAAAAAAACAATCTTCATAAATTGAATGAATTAAAATTATAACATTAGACCAAAAAAACTAGAAATAAACTAGAGGGCTAGGGATAACATGGGGAAAAAGAATTCTAAAAAACTTTAGACAATGTTTGTCTCCAATGTTAGGCACAATTTGCTGCCACATTTCTGGGGTTCTATCATAATTGTTGTTGAAAAGGTTGCGAGCCCATCTTCTTTCCATTACATCCCCAAAACTTGGAAGACCTTCCTCGCTCAAATTTGCATCCTCTATAAGCCACACGTAATATTCAGGTGTGCAGAAGGGTCGATGCTCTTGAACATCGATATTTACCACCATTTCCCATCTTCATAGTATGGTGTACACTTGTTGTAATTCAGGACCAAAGTCATACCAGTGGTGGCCCATATGGTATTATGGAGGAATCATTTGCATTTGTCCGAATTGTTAGAGGACTTGGAGTAGTGCATATGGAATCTCGATAAAGTAGATATCATTACCCCTTATAATAGCATGCCAAGGATTCAACCAATAATACTTCCATTGGATCTCAATGGTTAAGCTCTATCACAATACGTGAACCAGTCCTCCGTTCTTACAGGCAAAATAATATATATCATCCTTGAGGGATGATAGATAATTTTACTCCCCATGATCCCTCTAATAAGTCTACATGATTGTCCCTTTGGTAGAAGTGTTCAATAGTCGAAAGTTGCAACAGAAAATTACACCTCTCCAAGTACCTTTTGCCCTTGGTTCATGTAGTCAAGGATCTTAGAATTTTTGCAAGTATCATGTGGACTATGGTCTTCACACGTCGATCCAACATAAGGACCATATAACATAAGCTAGAGAGGATTTCCCCCCTTTCCATAGGGAAAACCAATAAGCCTGATAATGTGACAACGAATGTGTTAAGAGAATATATTTCTAATTTTGAAGGAGATAAGGAAAATTCTTTGTGAAAGTTTTTGTGGCCTTCCTCGTCTACAAAGAAAGACTACAAGAATTTTAAAGAAATCCACCCATCTTTCAAATTATGTAAACTTGGATGATGGGGTAGACCCATTTCCTTCAAAAGGACTTAAGAGTTGGTTTGTGCGGCACAATCATTTTATGTTTTGTGTATGAGAGAGTCGGAAACCCACGAATATCTTAAATTTTTGGGGTTAACTTGAAGTCCTTGAATTTGAAAATAATTCTCAGAGTCCCAAAATATCAACAATGCTTTGATCAGGACACGATCTGACCTGACAAATATCAGAGCAATAAGTCCACCTAGGAGTTTATTTGCCTATAACTCTCGATTTCTATGAATATCCTTCCACCAAACCTTCAAGGTAGGATTCACTTTGACCACCATTTGTGTGTTGGAGAAATGGTCATAGGCCATGACACTGCAAACAAAACAACAAATGACTTCTAAACTCCATTTTGGCAAAGTATTCTTGATTTAACTATGATGATCACATTTACATAAATACGCAAATTTATCTAAAGGGCGTTAGGGCCATATAGACAAAAGGGTGGATATTAACTATGTGGATTTTCATCAAGGGTCAAACTAACTCGGGATCATGCATCATGAATGACCTAACTAGAACTTCTAAGATTTAGCTTGACTTGGACTTGAAAGGAATTCTATGCGAGAAGGCTCGTGGCTTCCAGGTAGTATAACTATTTGTTCAGTCCACACATAATTCGACTCTCTATTATGGGCGTTTAAGGAGAAGAGGATTAGTCGTGAGAGGTACATAATCAGAATGTTTGACTAAAAATTAAAAAAAGGATGAGAGTACCAATCAGGGAAAGTATGAGCAGAATGCTAGTTATCCAAGCAGTAACATTTAGTATTTAGGTGAAAGCGCTGACACATACATATTTTATGAAAATTGTAATACTTCAAAAATCCAAGACTTGTTCTAGAGCCTTACCTAAGTGCCATATGGTGAAGATAATATTTTAAGGTCCATTTTAATTAATATAATACATTTAGGAAGTCTAGAAACCAAAACTTCCAAGAACTTCCATGACGTCCGAAACTAGTTCAATGAGGTACTAGCTCGCCTTAGACTGTTTGACAAGCTTTTAAAAGTTTGAAAATGATGAAAATTGGTGAAAGGGTGTCTAACATATTATTTAGTTGATTCATGGTCGAAACTTTCTGGTACGACTCCCTAAGGACAGTCCAAGGCTCCCTGCGAAGGACCATTGCATTTGGGTGTCAAGACTGCGTAGGATTCACCTACGATGGGAGGTGATTGAATGTTGGTGGATCAATGGGGCGTCGATGCCATACATCGACCAACACTTATACAAATACCTTAAGGAAATTTTTGTCATGTATCTGAACTCAACGACGAAGTGAAACACGGAAGGGGGGCAGGGGTCGTCGACTCACAGAAGGACCATTAGTTGAGGTCTCATCTGTGAGGGCCTGATTTTCTGCACTTTTTAAGTTAGTTCCAAATAATTAATTAAATTTTTAGTTAGTTTGTTGGGGGGATTAGGTAGGTCTAATTAACTTAGTCAACACTCTATATAAATTCCTAACCCTATTAGACTAATCAAAACTCTTATAACTCACAAACCCAAACTCTCTTCCTTCTCTCTACTTCCTCTCTCTAATGAAGAAATCCATTAAAGACCAAGCTAGGGGAAGATTTAAGGTATGTAAAGGTTAAAGTTTCACCATCAATACTCATCAATTATAAAGTTAGATATCTCTTTCACCTGGAGACATCTTTCCTCAAAGGGTTCCGTCAAATTGATTTCCAAAGTTTGGTTTTCAAGTGTGTCTTTTCCAATCTCGAAAATTATGTTATGAATTGATTAGCTTATAATTACTTTTAGATATTATGATTAGATTAAAATATATTATAACTTAATTATGATATATCTTAATTGTTTGTTCTAGTTTGTAGAAGATGACCTTTACCCCTTAACCTTAGTTCTTGAGAAGTGATCTCAGTTATGAACTATGTTGTGAATTTGACCTATGTATCTTTTCTTAAGCTACGGACTAGTATTATTTTTTGATGTACCAATTATTTTAGCCTTTTTATCATGTTGATCATTGAATTATGATAATTTTACACCCTAATTGGGTTGAATTATGGGTTGATGGTTAGACCTTGATGCTGAATTCTGAAGTAGACTTGGTAAATCTTGTGATCCCTATTCTATACTTCAATTATGGTTCATTTTGATTGAGTCATGATGTTGTATTGTATTATTCCATGTATTAGGATTTATATGGTGGTATTATATTGAATTGAAATGTCTTGACTATGGTTTGTGAGGTGTTGGCTTAAGATGTAAATGCTATAAGGATGGTGAATAATTTACCAATGTGCCTTATCATGATATGTAAATGTTAATGTGCTAACCTCACCTATATGAATTGTATAAAAGGAAAATCCTCATGAAATTCTTATTGATCTATGATGATGATGATGTTATACAAGGGTTAGGCCCTATGACCTGCAAAAAGCTATGATGATTAATTAAGGTATTAAAGACATTTAAAAAGGGACTCTAGCTTTTCACCAATTGAACTAGAGTGAGGAGTGTCCCTTACCACATAATAAAGGTAGGATCACTTATAATCTTGAGATTGGATACTATAATGCATGTAGCATAAAGAGGGTCTCAACTATATGTCCTAGTTCTTGAACTATGTCGCCCCTATAGCAATACTAGCTAGTGGATCAACTTGGTTGCTATGTTCATGTTTTGGTACTACCTTGTGAATTAGTCCGCCTTCTTTCGGTGTAGGGTTCCATGACACCGGATTCACATTAGCTCATGTGGTATATGTAGGTTAAGGCAAGATGTTCCCAAAGGTAAAATGAATTAAAGGAATGAACTCTAACAATGATGCCCTAAGGGGTTTAGCTTAGTTTATGTCGGGGTATTGGACTTTGCCTAAACATTGCACTAGTTAGCCTTGAAGGGAGTCTTTGTAGGATGTTCTTATGAATGAATATGCTTATAATGGTACATGATATGTATATGATGAACTTGCACATTGTTGATACTATATGTTGATTAATGTCACTTATGCATATGTGTTGGCCTAGATGGTTAAATGTGTGATGATATGTACTCTTAAATGTCATGTTAGGTGAAGTGGAATGTTGGTCATGATTCTTGTTGAGTTACTTAATTGTGTAAAGTTATGGGGATTTTCTTGGTCATGGCACTTGTTGACTTGATAGAGGTGGTTAATTGTCTCGCTTTGATTATGTTATAGTGAACTCTTATTTATGCTTGTTGCTATTATGGCTTGATGATAGAGTTACTTGACTATTTATTCAATCACATGATATGCATGTTTAATGGACTAGTTTTGATGTTTTTGTTCTTGTGATGTACATGCCTGTGACTAAAGAATATGCCTAAGTGATTTGGTATGGTCTTGTTGAATATGCATAAGTGTTTTCAAAGTAAATTGCATAACTTTATTAAATGTCCCTTTTCTTAGCATAATTTTAAAGTATGTGTGCATATGGTCTCATACTTAGCACAAGTGGTGTACTAACCCCATTTCTTCCTATTCACCAACATTTTAGGTGTCAGTCATTGAAGGGATTTCGTGGACGACTTGAAGAAGACTTTGGTCGTTAAGTAATCCAATTGGGGTAGGTCCTCACTCTCGGAGGGCGATGCCACTATCTAGCTAATGGAGTTGTTTTAGTTTTAATACTAATGTTTTTGTCCTTTTCATTTGGATATTAAACATAGTATGACCTATATGTGGTCTTGTTTCATTGATATATGGGCTATGCCCAATCTTATATACTCTTAGTAGATGGTTATCAGATAAGACGACTATCTGAGACTATGTTATGATATATATATATATATATACATATATATATTGCGCAAATATCCGCTAAAAAAGCAACAGACAAAGATATGTTGTACATCGTGTTTAGTCAAATAATTTTCAAAAATATTTATTTTTATTAAAAAGCGACAGACAAAGTCTCAAAACCGTTGTTATTTTGAGTGACGCTGTCGGTTGTTTTTTTTCTTCAGTTTTTTAGTAGTGAATTTTTTAAGATTGTGTCAAATAAATGTAAAAAACTTGTAACGACCTGCTAGGTCATTTTGAAAACCAGGACCACATTGAATTCATCAAAAAAATAAGAGGTGTATTTTAAAGTATTCGGTAACTATGAGTATCTAGTTGTTGAAGGTTTTTTAAATGAGTACTATAGTTGAATAGTTAGTAGGTCACATCCATAATTAATATTTGTCACTTGGACCATGTATTGAGTAAAATAAGTATAAGAACTAATTATTTATTATTTAGAACTCAAAATATTAACATAGGGCAGGAAAAAAAAGTTAACTACAGGGTTTTATCGGTTTCCAAGTAAGGCATCCAAATTTCTAAAATGCTTGTGTGTTGCAGTGGTGTGATATAGCTTTATTATACAATATTTAATTCTCTTTGAATATTAAGTAATGAAGTAGTTAGGTTAGTAATGTTTGGAAAGCATCGGTAGAAAAGTCGATTAGAACTAAATAGGTTGAGTAGTGATGCCATGTGGGTAATAGAATTGTATGATTTCGTAATGTGATAATTTTCCTTGGTATAAATGGTTTTAAATTTCAACTCTTTGTTATTGTTTTCAAGTGCTAATTTTACGCATTTCATGAATTTTTTTATATCAATAAAGTTCTTTTACAATCGTCTATCTTATATTTATTTATTGTGCGTTATTCTTTCTCTTTGTTATTCTTTGTCCTAGCAAATCTGTTATAAAAATGTTGAATTTGAAACTATGGCATATAATGAGACTGTGCAGCTTAACATTAATGACTTAGAAGAAGTCGAAGAAAGTGAGTTCCTAAACAATTAATCAGAATGGTTGAGGAATTTGATAAGAAACTGAATCCAAACATGGGGGAAATCGAGGTGGTAAATCAGGGAAATTCAGATATGACACAAAAGACCCGAGTATGCATCCATATGACAGAAGATGATAAGAAAGAGTATATTGAGTATCTCATGAAAAAAAGATATTTTTTCATGGTCCTATGAAGATTAAGGCTCAGTACTTCAATCGCATCCCATCGATTACCCACTGATCTAGTGTGTCCTCCTATGAAGCAGAAATTAAGAAAACACAGGTCTGAGTTGAGTTTGAAAATCGAGGAAGAAGAATCAAAGCAATTCGATGATGGAATCCTTCAAGTGGTAGAGTATCCAACTTGGCTTGCAAATGTCATTCCAGTGCCCACGAAAGATGGAAAGGTTAGAGTTTGTGTGAATCATTGGGATCTCAATAAGGCTAGTCCTAAGATAATTTACGATTGCCCAACATACACATCCTGATTATAAACTGTGCTAAGCATGAAACATAATCATTTGTGGATTGGTTTTCCGTCTATCATCAAATTTAGAGGCACAAGGACAATGGTGAGAAAATTTTCTTCATCACACCATGGGGTGTCTACAAGTATAAGGTAATGCCTTTTGTGTTAAAGAATGTTGGGGATACGTACATGAGGGAAGTGAATACTTTGTTTCATTACATGATCTATAAGAAAATTGAAGTTTGTGTGGATGACATCATCATCAAGTCAAATGAAAGTTTGAATCATTTAGATGACTTGCGAAAGTTCTTTGCAAGACTACGCAAGTATACTCTAAAGATGAATCCTGCAAAATGTATATTTGTTGCCCCTACTGGAAAGCTTTTGGGACAACTTAACTATATTAGTCATTTCATAGCCTAGTCTACTATCGTTTGTGAAACTATTTTCAAGATGTTGAAGAAGGATGTTGCAGTGAATTTCGAACACAAATCTCAGAAGGCAATTGAAAAGATCAATGATTATATATCCAATCCTCATACGTTGGTACCACAATAGTCAAGAAGATCATTTTGTTATGTATATCAGTCTAAGGATAATGCCTTCAACTGCACTTCGGGGCAACATGATGAAACAGGAAAGAAGAAGCAAACGATATATTACATGAGAAAGAAGTTCACATTATATGAAGCTCGATACTCTCTATTCGAGCATACTTGTTGTGCTCTATCTTGGGTGGCCCAAAAGTTGTGACAGTATCTCTCCTCACACACTACATATACGATTTCAATTATGGATTCTTTGAAGTATATCTTTCAAAATCCCATGCCTAAAGGTAAACTACTAAATGGAAGATATTATAGAGCGAGTTTGAGATAGTGTATGTTACACAAAAATTAGTGAAAACAGAGGCATTCGTTGGTCATATGGAAGAAAATCATATAGGTGATGGTTATAGACCGTTAAAGACTTAATTCCCGGATCAAGAAGTGTATTTTTTGGGTTAACATATTTTTGAAGAACATGATGGATGGAGGATGTTTTTTTGGAGCTGAAAATTTGAACAGATCTGGCATCGAAGTTTTTTTCATCTCACCAACCGGGAAACATAATCCGTTTTCCGCGAAGCTCCAATTCCTTTGTTCAAATAATATGTTCGAATATGTAGCTTGCATTATGGGCTCCGACGAGAAATTGTCGATACGCTCAAATTACACCTCACTTAAGAAGTATAAACAATCATTATCAAGTAAATAATCCAACTAGAAGGCTCGGTTTGATCCTATAAGAAAAATGGTGTAGACTTAACTTTAATCCACAATTATATTTGTTTAGTCAATGTCTTTCTCAAACAAATGTATAAAAGAGGTGTTTTGTGAAACAAAATTACTGTAATAATATGGTTAACAAGTAAACAAAGGTAGACTTCGGTTGTTATCAAGATGAGAAAGTATCTAGGCTATCTCTGTTCCTCACAGGTTTATAACGCATTATTCCTTGCGAAATCGATCCTTTCCTAGTGTATTGCATGCACATCGATAAGTTAGGAAGCTCTAAATCCTAGTTCCTACATCTAGAGAATTTCACTCCACACCTTGATCCGACTAAGTGTATATGCTTTATGAACCCTTACCATTACCTCATATTAGACATCATAATCGATCTATTGCATAGTTATCACTTTGCACTAATCGGCATTGATCTATTAGATAGTATCACAATAAAGCTATGTTGATAATTATTTTCTTAATAACTATCTCTTTAGTCTGGCAAGTAGTAACAAGGCGAGTTCTAACCCATACCATTACCTCATTACTATAGTTACTTTGTTAATTATCCATGATTCCCACAATCCTGATTGTGGAGTTAGTTACGCGATCTAGCAAGATCACAATTCATAGTTTTAGATGAAGAAATCATGAACTTATTACCTAGAAGAATAAACCCATAATTCCAACTTGAATTTTCAAGAAAAATCCTTCAAACCAAATCGATAAATCAATCAATTTTCCAATTGCAAAAATAAATCTACAATACACAAAGTGAAAAAAAGTAATAGTAGCTAACCCCCAAACAAGATTTCAATACCCTATATATATAAAAGAAAGTCTTAATGAATAAGGAATTCAAATAAAGAAAGTTTTGTTCAGGTATGCGACTTCAATCGACAAAACAATTGACGGACAATTGATCAATTTATGATACGTACAATGCTTTCGTTAGTCAAAGAAATATTTTTCCTCTTCGGATGGCACCCTCTATGAATCATATGACGTACAAACAGTATGGTCCATCGATCCATATACGGGTCGTCGATGCTTCTCCGTAGCTCCATACATAGAATCTTCCATAACTAGGTACTGGAACCTTCTCTGAACCACACGCGTTTCACCACCTACGGTCCGTTGATGGAATGACGGACCGTCTATTGCCTCTGTAGTTCTGGTTCTGCACTATTTTAAGTTGTTTTCTTCTCTTGCCACCTAAACATATTTCCTGTGAAACAAGACACAAAACTTGTTAAAATAATTAGAAAAAGGCTTTAGACACACACAATTGTTATGTGAAACGCATTAGAAATGTTGTGACAACATGACACTTCAAAACCCTCAACTTAAATTCTTTGTTTGTCCTCAAGGGACACACTATGACCCTAAATGGCAGTTGTACAAAAGTATACATCTTTAAGTTCTAACAATCACATGACTATCAATCCCTAATCTTTATTGATTGAGTGTAAGCCTACTCTTTCAGGCTTGACAAGCTAAATCATGTTGATCACATCATGACACAAATTCACCATGCTATAGACATCTGTACAAATTTTCCTATAACCAAGGTACCAACTTTCTCATAATGCAAATATTGCCCTCACTTCAAAAGAAATCCTCATTTTTCACACAGTTATTATGCCTTTTGGATACAAGGATATTTGTTTCAACACTCGTGCTGATGACCAAGTACAAATACACTTAGTGCTCTACGACATAGACTTGCCCTATTTTCACTACTTAGGTTCACCACACTAGATTCTAGGATAAAGGTAGGACCTTCCTATCTTGTAACATGGGCTCCGAGTCAGGTGTGTTATATTTGGGTACATTTAGTAACTTTCTACCCTTATTGACATTACCGCTAATCATTATACCTCTTTTTGTTGCTCTTGAGACCCTGTTCTTTTTCTCTTCTTTCGTTTGCCTTAATTCCCTTTTTATATGTGACTTTCATTTCTTTTGCATCTTTTTTTGTCTTTTTATTCATTTATTTTTTTATTTTTCAACACTTCACATCTTTATTTTTGCTTAAACTTTTGTTTTCAACAACCAACTCTTTTTCATATCCATTTTGGTCCCTAATAGCCATCCTCAACTTGTGGTTTTCGATGAGTTCAGTTACAAAATACCTGAGGTTGGGTAAGGGCCAAGGTGAGTTTCTTTCTTCATTAGCCACCCTCAACTTAGGATTTTAGCCTATGTTGAGGTTCACACATCCAAAGAGGGACTGAGGCCAAACATGAGACCCTATGAAGGCGAGTTGGTACATCAATAAAATTGGTCTATTATAGGCTCAGCATGTTTGGACAAAAAATGAAAGTTATTTGACTCGGTCAACATGTTTTAGTCTTGATATTTACTATTTCGAACTAGTGTCTATTTTTACTGCTTAGATTCTAGCATATATTTCCTTCGCAGGACCAACCACACAAGTTCTAGTTAGGCACCAAAAATTCAACACTCGAATATCCTCACACTCTCTCAGCACATCGTTGAACTATTAGATTATCAAATTCCCCACTTCAGGTTTTAGTTGAAGTTTATGCAGTGGGTGCCTATTTATGCCATTTTTAGATACAACACATTTAATTGATCTTAATCTATTTATGCAAGGACGACAATGGACTCAGTATCATTTTTACTAGCCATAATGGTTCGTTAATAATTCTATATTTGTACTTATTAAGACAAGCCGGTTCAACAGAAATTTAAGCAGTCTCTTGGAGAAAAAGAACACAAGTAAGAAAACCCCAAGAGAGGATGTGAGTTCGGCCACTCAGACTTCACCCTATCACTCACTTTTCATTTACCCACCTCCAAAAAATATTTTTTGTATTTGTACCCAATTCATAAGAAATCAAACTACAGGGTTGTAGGTGAAGCAAACTGTGGCCCATAGCACCAACAAACTCTCAACAAACGGATGGGTCCCATTTCTCGGAACCCATAGGATTAACAATAGCGCAACCATCAGTATTGACCACATCTACCTCCGCACCATCAGTAGTGCTCTTCTCTCTTCTCACCAGCACAAAACTCGATGCTCTTGCAGCTATCTCTTGCATCCTTCTCCGGCCCACCTCTTCATCTACTAGAGAGGCCCTTCTATCCTATTCTTGCTCTATCCGCTCTATTTTTCTTGCACGGGCCTTATCATCAACCTCAGTGGTGCGGTTGGAGTTGTACCTCTTTTCTGGAACTTGGGGTGCGGATTGCATATCAGTTGAACCTTAAATAATGTCTCTAGAATAGTGTCCTCAGCTAGCTGAGTAGGAGAAGTCTCTAGCTCAGTCCCCCATATCTCAAAGATAGAATCAACACTGGATCGTAGGCTGGCCAACTAAGTCTGGATGGCATTATGGTCAATGGAAGCTGCTGGTCGTGCTAGAACATGAAACTCAAATACATGAGGCATTTGTGAACCGCCTGAATTTGTTAAAATGCCTACCTGGAAACCCACTTTTTTGTGCATTTCTCTGCCTCTCCAATGAATTATGCATCCACAACTGAATGTGATTGAGTAGGGTGGCCATCTGTGCCTCTAACTTCTAGACTCTAGATAGAGTTACTAAAGTTGTAGCTGGTGATGTGGATCTATATGAGTTGGGGGCTCTGTTGGCTTTATTTGAGGAGGAGACTAGAGTGGGTTTAGCATTCTCTTGTATCGCAGGGTCTGCCATTGGTCTAGCTCTACCGTATCTAAAAATTCTCATTGAGTGAACGAACCACGATTCAAGGACCTCTACGGGGTGCTACCACATTATCCTAATCCCTAATGAGACCTATATCAAAAGTCCTTGTTGGCTTACAGAGAGTAATAAAGTGTTCTGTGTCCCTACACATATGGAATATAAGACATGGAAATTGTCAAGTTGTGGAGGTCTTGAAAGCCCTCTCATGTACCTCCACTAAAATTATCTGTGAAAAATTTATATCCAGCCCAGCTACCAGTGTTGCCACCATCATCGCCATATCCCATGTAAGTACATTATAGGACTTTGAAGGAGATAATCAGTGTCAGACCAATAACCAAAAAAAAGTTGGCCACAAAAGTGAGGGTAGACTTTTTGATGAGCCCTTAAGGATTTAAACTCTAGTTATCCCTCTCACCATTTGTCGTGATATATTGCAGTAGAAACTTTTTAACCGCCTCATACTCAAAAGTATTTCGGCTTCATTGTGAATTAGTGGTGGGGCTGTATAGGAAGCGACAGATGGTGTTTTCTGATATTTCAACCCGGCAGCCCCAGACAAGTCTAGAGGTGAGAGGGTCTTGTTTTTTGGGTCTTGCCCGCTTGTCGATGGACCCTCGAAGAGTGTCAACCTAGGAGGCATAAAACTCCCAAACAATCTCCTCGTTATAATTGTCCAAGTCTCAAGCCATCCAATCACATTTGTGGAGATTAAAGAGTTTGTGCACCTCTGAAACTGTGTGTAAACTCCCTCTGAGGACTCAAAGCTCCTTAGTGACCAGCTGGGTCATCACCCCCTTCTCATTGAGCATTATAGCGTCTCGATATACCTTCCACTACCCCTCCACACACCACCTGTTTAGTTAATCGGTAATCGTAGTGGGGTCATCTGGTCGGGGTATAGGTTTATCCTCCGAACTAGTGGCCTTATCAAATGAGGATTCTTCTTCTTGATACCAGATCAGGTGTCGCCCTGAGAGTTGAAACCAAAGGTAGTGGCTGACTTGGACCCTGAAGCATAGGTTGACCCGGATCTTGAAGTAGTGGAAGATGTAGAGCGAAATGTTGAGCCCCCCTATTAACTAGAAGTAGCCCCAGTTGGTGAGTGGATCAGTGTGCGCTCTTAATTATACTTGGAGGCAGTGACTACGTCGGGGTTCACCTTCCCGGGGGTGCCTCTAGTGGCTCTTGATGATGCTTGTCAAGTTTGTTTGTCTGGAGGAACATAGGTCTTGTCCTTCTCTGTATCGATGTCTTCGTCGTTCAGCCGATACGTCAAAACAAATGACTTCTATTTGCCCTTCTTAGAGTTCACACTCACCTTTTTCGGAGCCATTTGTATATGTGGAGCAGTTATTAGTATCATATTATCTTAACAACACCCTTGAAAAACAACGGAAATAAGAAAACATTGAATGACAATTAGAACTTCTTACCGCAAGTTCATGTCAATGACACCTATCAAAAATAATAAACGTGCAGAAGAACTTTCTGTTCTACGGTCCATAGAACTTGTCTGTAATTTGGATTGAAAAGAAAAAAACTCTCTAATGGAAACAAATGACCTGCAGAATGGCACGTCGATCAATTGATGGCCCATAGTCCACGTCCGTTGAGCGATACTTAGTCTTATTTTATAATCAACTGAAATCAGGTTCTCTGATGGAAATGACAGACGTACATAATGGCTTGTCGATCAATCGACAGACCATATTCCACTTCTATAATTTGGAACTTAAGTTTATTTCTTGGCGTTTCAATCGTTGGATCCCATCGACGGCCCATTGATTGATCAACGGTCCGTAGATGGGGTCTCGTACTGTGGTCCTGTTATAGAACTCAGGCCATTGTTAAGTTCCATTTGGTAAGTTTCTTTGGTGAACCATTTAACATAATCAAGTTTAAACATGCTTTTGAACACCTTAAATACTAGTTCATCATTCCTAAGGTTCCTATTTCATACACTATCGAACCCTATTGAATGAAAACATAGAACCCTAAATAAGAACTTTCAGGAGGGCGAAGACATACAACATTTTAGATAGACCAATTTGCTACACAACTAATGTCTATCATTCTAAGGGAAGTAACTACACGACTTTTAGCATGCAAATTAACTTAGTTTAGTCCCGAGGTCAAGACCCACTCCTGAAATCCTATATTCAACTATGAACAAGAATTAATAGTCAAGGGAAATCGAAGTACCTTTCTAGTAGTGTAGAGTGTAGTGGTTGTATGCCTTTAGATAGATAAAATCTAAAGAATTAGAATACGATTCCAAATCCGATCACTGACCTCTTGCCAATGGAAGAAGAGAGAATTTTTTAGAGAAGATATTTGGGATTATGAGGAAACTGATGGGACAAATGATTTTGGGAGATGGGGAGGTTAATTTCAAAGTGAAATAGGGAAGAATTGATAGTATGAAATGGTTAAATAAAAATGTTTGAAAGAAAATGTAAAGAGTGAAGGAATTTGATAGAGTTGGCTTTTAATATAACTATCTAGGTGGGGCCGAATCACATGCAAACTTGATACACGAGACCCCGTTGACAGGTCATGGATTTATCCACGGTTAATTGATTTGGACCATCAATCACTATTAGACTTATAAAAAATTTAGAAATACATGGGATCTGACACCATTGACGGTCCGTCGATTGACCGATGGCCTATCGATGGGGTCCGTAGACCTGTGCACCAGAACATTTTCTTGCAGGTTTCTAATTTTCCTCTTGCACATGCAACGCTCATTAGGCTATTTTGCTTTAATTTTTCTGGACTTTTTTTAGATAGGGACCCTATACTAATCCCTTTCTAGCATCATTACACAAATGAAAAGATTAAATAATTATAACAACTAAACAAAACAATGACTATTTCCACAAGGAAAAACACCTATCATTGCCTAGAGGGTACACCTTGGGTTTCCTCCCTAAAAGTGCTTGATTTAACGTGGCGGTACGATGTATTCCCTTTGATTACTTAGAATTTATCAAGATGATAGGCCTCAACAACTTCATGAACAATCTCTGCATGCCGCCGGTAGGTCTTTTCCCTCTGTCCACTGACTGTGGACTTAGTACCTTCATTATAATCCAGCTCGATCACTCTATGTGGGAACACTTTGGTTATGAGGAATGGCCCAATCCATTTGAAATTGAGTTTGATCGGAAATAAGCGTAACTTAGAGTGGAATAGAAGTACCAACTCACAAACTGCATATTATCACTTTTCAATTGTTTGGTTGTGATACTTCTTCATATTTTCTTTGTCGGTTGATGAACTTTCATATGATTTTATGAGAAACTCATCAAGCATATTCAACGCATTTATCCTTTATTCTGATACTCCAATCTAATGAATATTCAGTCTTTTCATCGCCCACATCGCCTTGTGCTATAGCTCTACCGGTAAGTGACAAGCCTTCCCATATACAAGTGGTACGGAGACATTCCTATGGGGGTCTTTTATGCAGTGCAGTAGGCCCAAAGAGCATCATCTAGCCTCCTTGACCAATCTGTTCTATTTCCATTTACAGTTTTGGCCATAATGTTTAATCTTTCGATCGGACACTTCAACTTGTCCGCTTGTCTGTGGGTGGTAAAGAGTAGCCACATTTTGTAAAACACCATATTTTTCCAGCATTCCTTTCAACAATTTATTACAAATGTGCGAGCTGCCATAACTAGTGATGGCACTTGGTGTACCAAATCTAGAAAAGATGTTGTTCTTTAGGAATGCAATGATACTCTTCCCTTCATTGTTGGGGAGCACAATTACTTCCACCCATTTGGAGACATAGTCAACCACTACAAGAATGTACTTCATGCCATGAGAAATCATAGACGGGCCCATGAAGTCAATGCCCAATACATCAAATAGCTCAATCATTAGAATGGGTTTCAAGGGAAGCTCTTGCCTCTTTGAAATTCCTCCATGTCATTGTCATTGATCACACGATTTGGAGAAATCATGAGCATTATGGTGAATGGTTGGCTAATAATCCCCACACTGCAAGATCTTGTAAGCAGTTCATATATCACTATATTACCCACCTATAAGTGAGGAATGAAACGCATCCAGAACATTAAACATCAGGTACACAAGGACGGATAATCCCATTGGCACAAATCCGATATATCTAAGGTTCATCCTAGAAGAACTTTTTTCACATCACTATGAAGTTTTTCCTTTGGTGGAAAGTCAAATCTGACGGAACCAAATCACTTGCCAGATAGTTCGCAAAGCCTGTGAACCATGGGATCAGATACTGAGAAGCAGCCAATACATGTTCATGTGGGAATGCATCATTAATTTCAACCTTTTCACCCAATTCACACATAGTGTCATCCTCTAATCTAAACAAGTGTTTGGTCACTTAATTCTCAGTCCTCTTTCTATCTTTCACCTCAAAATCAAAGTCTTGCAGTAACAATACCCATCTGATTAACCTTAGCGTCCCATCTTTCTTTACCATCAAATACCTCAAAGTCCAATGGTCGATATGCACTATGACCCTCGTGTAAACCAAATAGGACCAAAATTTCTTGAATTCAAACACCACTACAAGAAGTTCATGTTCAGTTACCATATAGTTCTTTTGGGATTCATTCAGGATTTACTCGCATAATAGATGGGGTGAAGGATTTTATCCCTTCAGTGTCCCAATATGATACCATGTGCAACCCAACTAACATTACACATCGCCTCAAATGGCTTACTCTAATCTGGTCAATTAATAATGGGCGCGAACAACAACTTCTCTTTCAACTCTCCAAATGCTTTCATATAGGATTCCTTGAAATAGAACTTAAATTCTTTATCGAGTAGTTTGCATAAAGGATGTGAAATTTTTGAAAATATCCTATAAAATCCAACATGCCCAAGAAAACTTCTCACACCTTAGAAAGAGATAGGTTGAGGAAGCTTCTCTATCACCTCACCTTTGGCCAGGTTAACCTCTATTCCCTTCTCTGAGATTTGATAGCCCAACACTATGCCTTATTGCACCATAAAATGGCACTTCTCCCAATTAAGCACCAAATTACAATCCTATCATCTCTTGAGCACCTCAATTAAATTACTCAAGCACCGATCAAAGGAGTCGCCCACTACAAAAAAAAACCACCCATGAATACCTCAATAGTGTCTACCACCTTATCAGAAAATATCAACATCATACATCGTTGCATGGTAGCTGGTGCATTACATAATCCACACATCATACATCGTTGAATGGTAGCTGGTGCATTACATAATCCAAATTACATCCTTGTGAATGCGAAAGTCCCGTAATTACAACTGAAGGTTGTATTTTCATGATCATCCGGTCTGATATTGATCTGGTTATATCCCGAATAGCCATCCAGAAAAAAATACAAACCATTTCGTGCAAGTCTTTCTAAAATCAAATCCATGAAGGGTGTGTGGAAATTGTCTTTTTCAGTCCAAGCACTAAACTTTTTGTAGTCCATGCAAACTCTCCATCCGGTCAGTGTCCTCATTGGAACAAGCTTGTTCCTTTCATTAGGTTCCACAATCATCCCACCCTTTTTAGGCACGCATTAAATAGGACATACCCAACTGTTAGCCACTATAGGATAAATGACTCCAGCATCTAACCACTTGACGATCTCCTTTTTTACTACTTCTTACAAAGGTGGATTCAACCTTCTTTGGTGCTTAATGCTCGGTTTGTGATCTTTAATGAGTTGGATTTTGTGGGAACAAATACCGGGAGGTATCAAAATAATATTTACAATAGTCCAACTAATTTCTCATTTAAACCTCTTCAACACCCCCACTAAGCACTCTACTTGTTGCCTATTCAACTCTACCGCAATAATAACCGGCAAAGTGTTATCTCTACACAAGAATACATAAGTTAGATGTGGTAGAGCCTTAAGCTATACTTTTGGGGCCTCTACAATAGATGGTCTCGCTGGTGGAGACTCGCGATGCTTCATATCCAACTCCAATTTCTTTGTCTTTAACCAATATTTTTTTTGTTCAAGTGCATTCACCAAAGCATCATACTCTTCAATCCCATCACTATCAAAGTTCATGACGGCTACTATTAGTGCCTCAACCCCAGCCGCTCTTCAATTTGCACTTTGGATTCACTCTCAACTTTGTAGGATATAACAGATACAGTTTGGAGCTCACCACTTTGTTTCATTGACCTACACATATTGAAAGTTTCTTCTTTATTGTTCAATTTGAATTTCTTCATCCCTTTTCCATATCGACTAATTCACACCCAGTGGCAAATAATGGTCTCCCAAGAATAATGGGAACCTCAAAATCACCTCACAATCGAGAATCACAAAATCAGTCAGAAAGATGAATGACTCCACTTTCACAAGCAAATCATGGAGTATACTTATGGGCCTCTTCATAGTTTGATTGGTCATCAGTCACCACATCATAGTAGGCTTTGGGTCTCTCAAACCCAATTTCTTATAAATGGACAATGGCATGTTATTTATGCTCGCTCTAAGATCACACAAAGCCTTAACAAAGAAAACTTATAGTACATGGAATAGTGAAGGAACCCGAATCCTACTTCTTCTACACAAGAGACCTTATAGCAATAACACTACCATGCTGCATTTTTTCATCACCCTCTAAAGTCACCAACCTCTTATTCTTCACCATGTCCTTCATAAACATAAAATAAGCGAGAATTTTTTCCAAAGCTTTTATCAACACAACATTTAAGGAAATTTGTTTCAACATAGTGATAAATAAGCGATATTTACCATCCACCATTTTATTCACTAATCTCTGTGGAAATGGTGGTGGAGATATAGGGATGGGGACCACTTTTTGAGATAACTCTACTTTTTCAATGTTGCATCACCCAACTCTCCACTATCTTATGCAACCTCATCTTACTTTCTAATATCACCTTATACCATAAACAACATAGTTGGATCAATGGTTTTCTTACCTCTTCGAGTAGTCACTACCATGCAATGCCCATCATTTTTTGGGTTCTTGATAGTATTGCTTGGGAGAGTGCCAGGCTGGCGTGGGTTTACTATGGCAAACAACAATTGACTCATTTGTTGCTGTCAAGGTTTTTTATCGAGATAGCATGTGCATCCGCCTTTTGTCTAATACCAGATAGGTCAGACATTCTCTTCAGCTTCCTCAAACCTCTTCATCAATTTGTGTAGCATATCCCTAACCCGCGCCATACTACCTTTACCGTCCCTAGTGGTAGCTTTCTGATTTTGGGGTAAACATATGGACCACCCTGTTCATTCTTGTTACCATAATTATTCCGGTTGAAATTATTATCGTGATTTTTAGTTCCCATCTAGGACATATGAACCCTCTGAGTTGTAATTACCATAATTCCGACATTGTTTCTAGTGCTCAAACCTTTATTGTTTCGAGACATCTTTCCCAACATCTATACAATCTCCTCATATGTGCATTCCCCATAGGATTCACCCACAATAGTATCAAGCACTTCTTTGTTGTTGTCATCTTTACCTCTATAAAGTACTCCTTCAGTGACTCATCCTCAATGCGATGATTCAGGACAACCCTCACGAATGTTGTAAATCTGTCTCAAGAGCTACTCACTGACTCTCCAGGTAGTGCCACAAAATTGTTCACCTTATCTTTGTGGTTAAGCTTCTTGGACACTTCATAATAACTCACTAAGAACAAAATCTTTCAACTGATCCCAAGAATAGATATAGTTGTAGGTAGATTCGTAAACCATGTAGCGACTTCTCTTGTCAGGGATAAATGAAACACTTGAAGCCCGATAAAATTCATATCAAAGTCATGTCTACCCACATAACTTTTTTCGCACATACCTCGACTTGGCTATATGATCATGTGGGTCTTTTGGTGGCAGCCCGAAGACAAGCCCCTCCTGGTGAGCATCTTCATCAACTACTCGGCACCATGAATGTGTGCCCATGGGGCAAAGGGGGTAGGACAAGAGGTCCATTAGAGTCTACAATATTCATATTAACCCTATAGTAACCTTGAATTCATGCGGATATTGGAGGTTGCGTCCTCAAGGCATCACCTTACTGATTTCAATGTGTGTCTGGTTGTGTGCCTCAATTGTTAACGGAGGATGATGGCCAGTCCCATCACCTAGATTCCCTCTGTTAGGGTTAACTCGAACCGCTTTATTTTCCATTCTTCACAAGTTTCATTTTATTTTGGGATCGTATAGAGTGAGTGATTCCCCTCGGCTTCGTGTACTTGGCATACACTAGAGCTAGAACTGAGAAATACAAAAAAGAAAAAGAAAAAGAAAAATCAAGAAATAGTTGACTAAATTTCAATAATGTAATTAAAATTAATCTAAAATCCAAGATTCCCTAGCAGCGGCACTAAAATTTGATATGCTCAAATTACCTCCCTAAAGAAATATAAGTGATCGCTATCAAGTAAAGAACACAACTAGCAGGTGGGGGTCGATCCCATGAGGAAAATGGTTTAGAAATAACTTTAACCCACAATTGTATTGGTTTAGTCAATGTGTTCCCGAAACAAGTAAGTAAAGTGGGGGTTTTATCAAACAAAATAGCTGCAGTAATATGTTAACAAGTACACAAAGGTAGACTTCGGTTGTAATTAAGATAAGAAAGTAACTAGGGTATATGTGTTCCACAGAGGTTCATAATGTAGTATTCCTAGCAATACCAATATTTTCCTAGTGTATTACATGCAAAGCAATAAGTTAGGTATCTCTAAATCCTTGGTCCGACTACGTGTGTATTCTGTACTAACCCTTAACCATTACCTCATATTAGGCATCATAATCGATGAATAGCTTAGTTATTAAATTGCAACAATCGACACTAGCCCATTAAATAGTATCACACTAAATCTATGTTAATGATTCTTTTCTTATTAACTACCTCCTTGATCTGGCAAGTAGCAACAATGTGAGTTCTAACGTTGGTCACCTTTAAAAAGACTTCTAAATAAAAGAATTATCAATGCATGCAAAAGCATTGTTCAAGAGTTTCTTGATAACTATGATTACTTTGTTTATTACTCATAATTCCCACAACAATTATTGATTTAGTTACCCATGCTGGCAATATCACAATTCATAGTTCTAGATGAAGAAATCATGAACTCACTTAACAAGAAAAATAAACCCAGAAATCCAACTTGAAATTGCAAGAAAAATTATTCAAATCGAATCTAAAAGTCAATTAATTTCCCAAATTGCAAAAATAAATCTCCAATACAAGAACTAGAACAAAAGTAATAGTAGTTAACCTCAAAAATGAGGTTTTAATACCCTATATATAGAAAACAAAGTCTTAATGAAAAAGAAATTGAACTAAGGAATGTTTTGTTCAGGTATGCAACTTATCGACGAACCAACTAACGAATTGTCGATCAATCGGTAATCCATAGACTGCTTCTGTCACTCTGGACATAGAAATATTTTTGATCTCTGGATGGCACCCTCTATGAATTAAATGACGGACCAACGGTACAGTCCACCTATCCATATATGGGCCGCTGATGCTCCTCCGTATCTCCATACTTAGAATCATATAAAATAAGGTACTTGAACCTTCTCTAAACTAAATGACAGTTCACCAGTACGATCAACGGACAGTCGCTGCCGCTCGTGGTTTAATATTTGGTCAGACTTCCCTAATTTTTCCATAATGTCCGTAGCTTCTCAGCTACGATCACCACTTATGGTCCGTCAATGGAACTACGAACCGTCGATTACCTCCATAGGTCAGGTTCTACACTATTTTTAGTTTATTTCTTGTCTTTCCACCTGAACATCTTTCCTGGAAAACAAGACATAAAACTTGTTAATCACTACAACAAAGGTTTAGACACACACAACTCTTAAATGAAATGCATTAGAAATGTTGTAACATCACGGCACATCAATTGACTTGGATGTCCAATAATAATACGGGATTCAAACCTATTGATTCATCAGTGACTGGTTAACTAAAAATAGAAGCTGCTACCATATTTCAAGTGCATGCATAGGCTGTGTAAAAGGTTCGTCCAACAAGAATTCAAGCATGTATGAATGATCCAAAATGAATTTGCAAACACCTTAGCCACTCTGTTTTCCATAATTTTACATACTGATAATAATTATATTGATCATACTAACATCCACATATATGAGCAACAAACCTATCGTTTCCATGTTGAGGAAAGACCTAATGTAAAGCCTTCGTATAGTGACATTCAAGGATATTTTAAAAGAGGTGAGTATACAAAAAATACAATAAATGTACAAACTGTACAATTCAGGAGTTAGCAACCCAATTCTTTTTAAGTGGAGAAATCTTTTTTAGGAGGACTCCCAAGTTGGGGTTTTTCAAGATGCATCAAAGCTGGAGAAGCTAGCAGACTATTTAAAAGATAAAAATAGGAGCATACGACCGTCATATTAGCAAAAAAGATTCTAAGATCATGGTTTTTTTGGATCACTATGTAGACAAACTACATTTGCTATGTACAGATTTCACCTTTACCACTCACAACATGGGTATGAATGTCATTGATCCAATCGTTCTACCAACATCGAATGGAAACAAAATCATTTTTGTTGAAATTGAATACTTCACCTAGTGTGTTGAAGCCACATTCCACAAATCAGTCACAAAGAAGGTTGTGGATGACTTTGTCAAAAATAACATTATTTGTAGGTTCGGTATTCATGAATCAATCATCACTGACAACGAAACCAACCTAAATAGTGATCTGATGAGATCACTATGTGAGAAGTTTAAGATCATTCATCAAAATTCTATAGTATATATAGACCACAAACGAATGGAGATGTTGAGGCTGTAAACAAGAACATCAAGAGGTTACTATGCAAGATGATCGATAATCACATACTTTGGCATGAAAAGCTACCCTTTGCATTTTTTGCGTATCATACCACAATCGAAACTTCTACTGTGGCTAAGCCTTATTTTCTTGTATATTATAATAAAGTTGTGATACCTGCTGATATAGAGATGCCATCTATAAGTATTAGTAAGGAAACAGAGTTGAGTGATGCTAAATTGATACAAGTTTGTGAAGAGAATCTTCATTTGTAGATGGAAGAAGAATTAACGCCATTTGTCATGGTAAGCTCTATGATAATAGATTGGCAAGATTTTTCAATAACAAGGTCAGGCCCAAACATTTCTCACCTAGAAAACTAGTTTTGAAGTTTATTTTCCCAAATCAAGATGAAATAGAGGGTAAATTCTCACAAAAACTGGCAAGGCCCATGCATAGTCTCAGGGGTATTGACAGGCGAAGCCCTCATACTTGCAAAAATTGATAGCGAAGTTTGGCCCAAACATATCAACTTAGATGTAGTGAAGAAATAATACATCGAACGTTTGTTTCATGCTCTTTAAATGTGGAACTACTAAGACCTTATCCCCATTTAAGAGGGGATACGTAGGCGCTCCTTTGGAGCTCGGTTTATCATTATTAAATTTCATCTTTTTCCTTTTCATTGGGTAGCTGGGGCTAATTCTAAGAAGGCCTCAAACTTTCGTCAAAGCATTCTCCTTGCAAGTCTTGATACTAGGCAGTATATTTGAGAGGAACTCAAATATTCTATCATATATAATTTCTTCTCACAAAGCAATAACTGGTTTAGAATTTTTGAGAGAGTCTCAAAATTCACATATATCAAGGATCAAAATAGATTTTCTATTGATTTAGATGTTGTAAAGTCTCAAACTATGCCATGGTCAAGGATTCAACATTACTATTTACAAAATAATAATTTTAAAAACTCTGTCAAAAACTCTCTCCTTCTATTTCAATATTTCTTTAGAGCAAATGCCCGGAAAGGTGTGGATGGAAAATCATAGGGAGCTCATCAACCGAAGTAGATCAACCGCCCCATTTTTATACTCACAGACTTTTCTTTGAATACTGGAAAGGAAGGTACTGATACAAAAAGCAACGTCAAAATCTCCTGACTAACATTGAGTCTGACAAATTACCATTCAAAGGCACATTGTCCTTCCAACAAAGCAAAATACCAAACTAATGAGCCCAAATTTCCAAGCAATGTCTCCCCATCCTTTAAATCATATGAAAAGATCAAACAACTTTATATCGGTCCAAAACATTCATCGGCATCCTCTCCTTATTATAGGCCTAAATTTTCCAACAAATGACACTTTATATTCCCAATAAAACCAAGGTTTATGCCCTCAATGAACTATTACATGAGCTCGAGACTACATTGTGCCCAAGACTTGCATGTGCCCAAAGATTGTTTTATCACATGTATCTGAAGATTGCATTGTTCCCAAGGATTGAATTATTGCATGTGCCCGCGATTGCGATGTGCTCAAAAATTTTAGTGCCCGAAGATTGCAAGGTGATAGAGAATTGCATTATTACATGTGTCGATGATTGTATATGCCCGATATTGCATTGTGCCCCTATTGCATGTGCCTGAGAATTGCATTGTGCTCGAAGAATTGCATTATTGCATGTGCCTGAGATTGCATTGTTCTGAAAGACTCCAGGTGTGCAAGATTGCATTGGGCCCAAGAATTGCATTTTACCCGAGGATTTCATTAGCACAAGTACCAATAGATTCTCGAATTATAAATACACTATTTCTACTCATTACTTATATTACGAAGGTGTCATCGTCCAAGGCATCATTTTTTGAAGGCCTAAGGATTTCTTTTATGCCTATCATGTTCCTAACACGTCATGGTATAAAGGCATCATCTTTCATGACCTACAGACATCATATCATGGCCTAAGGCTTTAAATTCTGCTTATCATAGTCCAAATGTGTCATAGTCTAATGGAATCATTTTCATGGCCTATAGACAACATTTTCATGACTTGAGAATATATTTTATGTATTATGGCCCTAGTCATCATAGACTAAGACATCATTTTCATCGTCTCTAGGCAAACATCACTGTCGATATGGGATATTGCATCATATTTACATTTACCGTTTATTGATTTCTATACCTATTCGAATCACGTTATGTAGTTGTATTACAAGTTATAGATGTGCAGATATCTGATAAGATCAACCACCCTTTGAGCAACCATTTTCAGGATTACATGACTATCGCAACAGAGACCCTATAAAAAATATTTACTACTTGTATCACCCTAGCCACTCAAGCAATCGTCAAGACTATTTTGAAGATATTATTGGATTCAACTTGCTACTGTGACCTACCGAATATTCTGCCAGGCTCATCCTCTATACTATACGACATATAGACTCATCTATATTATAATAGGATACTAGGTTTGACGACCTTACAATACAATATTTAGGCTCATCCACCTTAATACAGGACATTCTGAATCTTCTGCCTTACAATAGGACACCATGCTCATCTACCTCACAATATTTTATTAGGTTCGTCTGCCTTATAATAGGACACCATGATCGTCTGCCTTATAATATGACACCATGCTTGCCGGCCTTACAATATGATAGCCAGGCTCATCCTGCTACCAATGAAAAACATAGGAACATACACCTTATAGGATAGCACTCAGGTTCGTCTTCCTTAAACCATGAAATTTAGGCTTGTCTGCCTTATAATACGATATCTAGGCTCGTCTGCCTTATAATACGATATCTAGGCTCGTCCGCCTACAAAATGACATGTAGGCTTGTCCGCCTTATAATAGGATTCGTACTTATTTTAGAATTTGCAGGCGTAGTCCACGCTCTTTCAGCTGCAATTATCATGTTCACTTGTCTGCATAGGCAGAAAATTACATTGTCATGCCCTTATCGCTACTCTAATCTCGTCCACTCAAGACGATATTGTGTCCTTTTGAATATCTTTCAGTTTTTTCAATTTTTAGGAGCCTCGTCTATTCCTAAATCTAAAACTACACATGGACTGATTCTCGTATAGCCAGAGATATTTAGGCGACTTAATACCAAAGTATCGGTCGTACTCTTCTCCAACCTTATATCACTTCAACTGATCCCACTGATATCCCTCGTTGGTCCAGCAAAATAGGCTACTAAGGCAGCGTTGGTTGCCCGTCAATTAATTCTTCAATCCCAAGCAACCAAGAGGCAGCTGTTGAAACCCAATTTTGATCAATCTTGAATCCTTTTTGGGAATGCTATTCCATTAAAACATATTTTAAATAATATTTGGAGTTTAAAATTTTGGTCAATTTTGTCCAAAATAATATATTTTAGTATGCTTACTTTATAAAAATTACTGTAAATATTATTGAAATGTTTAAAATTATTTATTAATTTTGAAATAATTATTTTATTCAAATGTTTTAAAAATTATGTGATGTAATTATAAAAAATGTTATAGCATATGTAATATTTTAATTGGATAGAAATTCCTTATTTTTTCCTCAAAATCTTTTAAATTTTAGCATATTTTGTTCTAATCCTTTTCAATTCTAGCCCATGCAATTCCAATTTTATTTCAATAATAACCATCCTTTCATTTCAATTCTAGCCATTTTATTGCAATTTTAGCCATTCCAAATCTGATCCCATCTGATTTTAAGATATCATCCATTAATCTTGAGCGTCCATCATTTCTGATTGAATCTCAACCCATCACCTCTTTTAAAATTACGGTTGAAATTGAATCCTCTTATTTCCTATTTTAAAACTGAAAGACTCCTAACACTAAATTTCTTTTCATTCTCTTCCTCTCGGCTCTCTCTCTCTCTCCGCCGCCTATCCCCCTCTCTATTCACCTCAAGCCGATGAAGACCTGTGGACCAGCAGTAACTCCGAAGAGGATAGCATCTGCTTGATTCCTTTGCTTCTCCCACTTCCTCCACTCTCTCTCCCCTTATCCCTCTCTCTTCTTTTATTCCTCTCTAAGGAGGAGCAGAAGCAGTCTATACCATCGACAGCTCTGGCGAAAACCAACGAACAGACCGCTGGCAGCAACAAATGTGAAGGCATTGCTCTCTCTCTCTCCACATTCTTCTTCTTTATTTTTGTCCTCTCTTTGCTAGACTAGAACCACCAAAAGAGAAGCGAGCAACCCAACAACAAAAACAACAACAACTCCAGTGAAGGAAGAAGTTGCATGAGGACAGTGACGCCGGTAGGAAACAGCAATGTCTTCGACCAAGAAAAGCTCCGATGAGAACTGCCTTCTCCTCCAGCAACTCTGGCTATGGAACTCTAGTGAGGGTAGGGTTTGGATCAGAAGATGACGGATATCAACAGATCCATCCAGATCCGTCATGTCTCTCGCTATGAGTTCATGTGCACTTGATTTTACTGTGTTCGGGCCTAGTATCAAATCAAATTGGGTCTTCATTGTCCATAAATAATTTTGCATAACAAGTAAGTTCCTCTAATAAGTTTAAATCTTCTTTTTTTATCGCATGCACTATGTATGGTGTAAATAGGTAAAAAGAAGCATTTGGGTTAGTTTCCTTATCTCTCATTCCGATGTGTGATTTTATATTACCTATTTGAATTCGTGTATTTGATGTGAATATATTTGTGTCTTTATCTGTCAGTTATTATTATGATATGATCTTGTGTTGGGCGTTAATTTGTTAAACAGGTTGAACTTGAAGTTCACGTTGTAAAGTTTCCATGAGACAGGTTTATCAATTTTTGTATTTTTAAATTCGTGTTTATTATTTATTTCAGCTTGTATAATTTTATAACTCTCAAACACTCTATTGTATGAAATATTTGGGGATCGCTTAAGGGGAGAAATAGAATATGTGCTAACTATTTCCTTTTTCTTTTGATTTAATTTACTACTTGTGATTGTTCAATATAATATGTATATATCCATTAACCACATAAAATTCACAAATAAGTTATTATCACCTAAAATAATTGGTTTAAAATAAAATTTTGTTTTTCAATAAGTTTGTTCTTTTGAAATCCGATCACTCAATATACTTTAAATTAATTCAATCTATGTTAAGTTTGAAACATGTTTACGTGATATTATCTATGTCATTCTATGGGAGATCTATGGCTATAGTCTATTATGTTTTGGAATGTTTAGTTAATCTATTAAGAAACATTAGGCATGTTAGTCAGTTCTAGACTGATTAGACCAAATAGGTTTTACATGTTAAAATCAGATTTTAATAATTCTAGCACGCTTACTGATTCGAAGGTTATAACCCCTTGTATGTTAATACTTTTAGCATGTCTCATGATATAGAAATCATGCTCATAAATTTCATTACTTTGCATATTATATGGGGTTTAAAAAATCATGTTTATTGGTTTCGAATATTATTATATAGAAATCATTTCTATTGGTTTAATAATATTATCAGCATGTTCACATTAGATACAATATCTGTAGGTCTTAACTAACTGATTAAAAAATAGCTTGTTAAAATCATTGTTCTCAGAATTTTCGACATGCCTAAAAAATAAGATAAACCTTTTTGCATATTTTATTTTAGTAAAATTAAGCACTAACTATTTCCAGCATATTAAAATTAACTAAAATGATTCGCTTCAATTAAATATTGTCCGACAAGTTATGTGCATTATCGACTGCCTTATGACTTAAAATGAAATATAATAATTTTTTGCATGGAACTTCAAATATTTGTTGGTCAATTTAAATCTACTCGAAAATAATTTTTCATTAATAAAACAAATTAGTTAATTCTCTAGCATTTTTCTGCATCTATGAATATATTCTGTCACATTTTGATAATTAATTAATTAATAAACTATTCTCCGCATGTAATAATATTTCTGCCTTCTAAAATCAGTTAATAATTATCTTTTGTCCTCTTTATTCCTAAGTATTGTCATACTGTCTATTTGTGTGCACGTTTGGTCACATACTTAAGCATGATACCTTCACTAATTACTTGTGTTTGTAGCATGTACAATTAAATTTAGAGGCCAATATAATATTTACGTGCTAAATGAATGTATTATATGATTGACTTAGTGCTTAGCAGGGCCTTATATTTTCTTTATAGTCTAAATCATCGTAATAGTAGTCCAAAGCCTCTTGAACCTTTAGTCACCTTTTAGGACGAAATGCATGTGGTTGTATGGTAGGGGTAGTTGGGCCCTACAGAGATGATGACATGGACTCCGAATTAAAGAGAGAAACCTTTATTTTGTTTGTTCCTACATGGAAGCCGATCTAAAGGAATCAAAAAAGTCGAGTGTTGATCCGTAAAGTCCCTTATAGTAACTCTACCCTATAGTCCCATTATTTGTTTATAAATATAATAATTTGGGGGTAGACTATAAAAACATAAAAAATTATTTGTTTATTTAATTGTATAATTTTTGTCTCCTTGCTTTTCTCTTTATGAATTGTTTCGTATTTATTTTGTTGTCTAACTTATCACCTAGAATTGCATGTCTAATTAATAAATTAAAATTATAAGGTAGCAATAACTATTTAATATTATGTATCACCTAGCTAGCATGTTAATTAACTAAATAAATAATAAATGAAGTGATCATACTTGCTATTTATAACCCCCACATAAATTACTTGAGATAGGTTGGGACTCATATTTATAGACTTCAAGGAATGCCTAACAACTTGCGGTAATTTGAACCCTTACCCTGATCTCTAGTTTTGTTGACCTTAGATAGATTTAGCTATGTTAGATAGGTTCTCTAACGCGCCTTAATTCGATAGGTGTCGACTCTTCAAATTCAAAAATCTCAAAAATATTGTTACGTCGTGCATCAAGTTCGTATTGAGGGAAAAAATGGAGCGCGTCAGAATAAGGACTCTACTGGGGATATTAAGTTTTTATCATTACGTGTTTCATGCATTATGTGGGGTTTACTGTATTAAGTCAATTCATTGTTTCAATGGGTATTACCATGCAAAATTGTTATTCTCTTTCCTTGTTTACTTGCTTTCCCAATATATTGTATTTTACATGTTCCAACTCTTTCCGTCTTCCTTATTTGTTTATTGTCATATTTAACCCTTTTCCTTTCCCCTTATTTGGATACTTGCATGCTTGATCTCATACCCTCTCTCCCTATTTTTGTGATTGTCTAATAGGTTTATATGTTTACTTCCCTTTACATATGCATGTATTTACTTATTTATTTATCATTTTTGTCAAATCCGGAATATCCCGTAGACGTAAGCGGCGTCATCGTCCTCTTTGAGGACTAAGAGTAGCCTCTTAGGTTACATCATTACATTCATACGTCGAATTTAGCAGAACATTTAAAAAAATTAACTACTTCTACCAGAGATTTACATAGAATTCTACATACACATAGTATATATATATCGAGTATACATAGACCCTTCAAATAAAAAGATTAATTAGTCTTCTACTTTTATTGCACACATATATATAACATAATATAGTCTCAAATAGTGGTATAATCTCATATACGTCATGCAATGTTAACGAAATAAAACCACAAATAGGTCATACAACATTGAATATCCAAATTAAAAGTAAAGAAACATAAGTTTCTTAAAACTAAAACAACTCAATTAGCTATATAGTGGCATCGCCCTGGGAGAGTGAGGATCTACCCTACTTGGATGAATAAGAGATCGAAGTCTTCTTCAAGTCATCTCCAAAAGCCCTTCAATGATCGGAACCTAAAATGTTGGGGAAAAGAAAGAAATGAGGTGAGTACACCACTTGTACTACGTATGAGACTATATGAACATATACTTTAAAATCATGCTAACAAAAGGGACATTTCATAAAGGTACGCAATTTACTTTGAAAACACTTATGCATATTAACCAAGACCATACCAAATCACTTAGGCATATTCATTAAGTCATAGGTATGTACATCACAAGACTAACAACATCAAAACTAGTCAATTAAACATGTATATCATGTAATTGAATACATAGTCAAGTAACTCTATCATCAAGTCATAATAGCAACAAGCATGAATAAGTGTTTCTCTATAACATAATTAAAGCAATACAATTACCCATTAACCCCTATCAAGTCAACAAGTGTCATCACCAAGCAAAGCCCCATAACCTTATTAAATAAAGTAACTCAACAAGAATCATGACCAACAACCTACTTAACCTAACATGACATTTAAGAGTACATAACATCACACATTTAACAACATACACCAACACATATTCATAAGTAACACCAATCAACATATACTATCAACAATGTGCAAGTTCATCATATACATATCATACACCATTATAAGAATATTCATTCATAAGACTATCCTCCTAAGACATCCTTCAAGGCTAACTAGTGAAATGTTTAGGTAGAGTCTCATACCCCTACCTAGACTAAGTTAAATCCCTTAGGTTATCCTATTTAGAGATCATTCCTTTAATTTATTTACCTTTTGGGAACATCTTGCATTAACCGACATAGACCACATGTGTTAACGTGGAACCCGGTATCATGGAACCCTACACAGAAAAAAGGTGGAGTACTTGCCAAGGTAGTACAAAAACGTGAATATAACAACTACGTGGATCTACTAGATAGTATTCCTATGGGGGAAACATAGCTCAAGAACTAAAAAATATAGTTGGGACCCTCTTTATGGTACATGCATTGTAGTCTCCAATATCAAGAGTACATTAGTGATCCTACCTTCTTTATGTGGTAAGGGACACTCCTCACTCTAGTGCAATCGATGCTAAGCTAGAGTCCCTTCTGAAATGTCTTTAATACCTTTATTAATCATCATAGATTATTGTAGGTCATAGGGTCTAACCCTTGTATAACATCATCATCATCATAGCTCAATAAGAATTGCATGAGTATTGTCCTTGCATACAATTCAAATAGGTGAGGTTAGCACATTAACATTTTCATATAATGATAAGGCTCATTGGTAATCATTCACCATCCTTATAACATTAACATCTTAAGACAACACCTCACCAACCATACTGAAGACATTTCAATTTAACATCATAGTACCCTATCAATCCTAATACAAGGCATACTCAAATACAACATCATGACTTAATCACAACTAACAATAATTGAAGTAGAGAATAGGGATCACATGACTTACCAAGTCTCCTTCATAATTCATCATCAAGGTTTTACCACGAAATATTAATTCAAATCAATTAGTGTATAATAGAATCATAATTCAATGAACAACATGATAACAAGGCTAAAAGAATCACTACATCACAATCCAATACTAGTTCATAGCTTAAGACAAGATACTTAGGCAAATCACAACATAGTTCATAACCTAGATCACTTTTCAAGAACTAACATGAAAGAACTATAACTCACCCTAATTCATTCATGATTAGTATAGCAACATCATCTAGTATTAATTCAACCAATAACCAAGTAAATTAAGCCAATATTACATAATTCATATCAAGATCATAACCTAGGGTTAAGGGGTAAAGGTCATCTTCTATAAACTAGAACAATCCATCAAGATATATCATAATTAAATTAGAATATGTATTAAACTATTAATAATATCCAAAATGAATTACAAACAAATCAATTTATGACAAAATTTTCAAGATTGGAAAAGACCCACTTAAAAACCCAATTTTGCAAATCAACTTGATGTAATCCTTTGAGGAAAGAGGACTTTAAGGTGAAAGAGATTAAATACATTGCTAATTGATGGTGAATATTGAACTTTTGAATCCCTTAAACCCTCCCCTAACTTGGTCTTCAATGGATTTCTTCACTAGAGAGAGAAAGAAGAAAGAAGGAAGAGAGTTTGGGTTTGTGAGTTATGAGAGTTTTGATTAGTCTAATGGGGTTAGGACTTTAGAGGGTGTTACCTAGGTTAATTAGACCTCCCTAATCCCCCAATTAAATATCTAAACCTTTAATTAATTAATTGGAACTAACTTAAAACGTGCAGAAGATCAGACCCTCACAGATGAGACCTCGACTGACGGCCCGTCTATGAGTCGACGACCCCTGCCCCTCTTCCATGTTGCACTTCATCGATGAATTAAGAGACCTGATAAAAAAGGTATTTAAGGGATTTATACATTTTTTGTTTTATGGATGAAATCAATACCCCGTCGATCCACACACGTTCCTTCGCCATCGTGCGTAGGTGAACACTGCCCAGGTAGTCTTGATCCCAAAATTCAAGGGTCCTCCTCAAGGGCCCTTGGTTGGTCCTAGGTAAGTCGTACCCAGACGTTTCGACCATGAATAAACTTATACACATGTTATACACCCTTTCAGCAATTTTCATCATTTTCCAACTCTTAAAATCTAGTCAAATAGGCTAAGACGCGCTAATACCTCATTGAATTAGTTTCCGAATGTCATGGACGTTCTTGGATGTTTTAATTTCTAGACTTCCTAAATGACTTATATTCATTAAAATGGACCTTAAAACAGTGTCTAAAACTTATTATACTTATGTTAGTCTCTAGAACACGTCTTGGATTTTCGAAGTGTTACATTATCCCCCACTTAGGAACATTCGTCTGTGAATGACACTAAAAACCTATTGAAGAAAGGAATGGACTCAAGACTAGCAGCGCAACCAACAACAATACATAGCAACATGAGTACAACATCAATCAAATTACTTACGCAAAGTAATTCAAAAAGCTTCAATTACCATACATAATACTCAACATCACATTTTGAGGAATATCCTTCTCACAACAACAAGAGCTCAACATGGAATTTATGAGTCAATTATTCCAAAGTTCAACTTAACAACATGCTACATATCATTTCATAAAGACTCAGCATATCAAAATGCACAACATAACTCCAACAAGCAAAATTGAAAATTTTCAAGTCTAAATGCACATTTCAATGTAATATTCACTGTAACAACAACCAAAAATGCACATTGTGCAAAACTCCACCAAAAATCAATAAATTTCATATTTTAGTCATTATTTTCATTATTATAAAGAAAACCTAATCTTTGTTATCAAATAGATGAGGGTAACGGGACTTTATGTCGGCCTTGGCCTCCCATGTTGCACTCTCAACTAGGTGTGGGCTGGGGTGAATATTGCAGACCAGCGGATCTGGTGGTCGACATCGTTCGGACTTGGTAAAGTTTGTAGCAGCACCGCCTCGAGATGAGACTACAAATGCTACGAGATGAACAGTGAGCGGTCATTGTGCAGGTTGTCACCCTCGGCGACTGGAGAGAATAAGAAAGAATATAATAGTTACTGTCTCTTCCGTTGTGGAAGTTTATTTACAGAAATAAAGGAGTTCCAAATTGTACTCCCTATTTGCTTGTCTAGTGCTACTTTCCTCTAAATAAAGATCGTTGGTAGCCATAGATGTTTCTCAATAAAGAAAGTGAGTAGCAATCCTGGGTAGTAAAGAAAAGTGGGATGCTATATTTCAAGGATTGGAATTCGTAAATATGTTAATTGATTCTTGATCTATATCTTCCTCTTTTGGGGAAAGCCCTCCCCCCCCCCATCTTGTTCGCTTTTTCTCCTTGAGTCGGATGAATCGAGTGTTCCAAACCTTCCAAAAGTGATAGGTATGTGTTATTTCTGTTTATCTTGGCAAAGGGATTGATCAAGAAAGATCTTTTGTTTTTCTCATGTATAAGATCGTGATTGTATCCGCATATGTTTGGTAAAGAGACTAATCTTATCCTTTGAGAATAGTAAAAAATGGACAGTGTTCAATTGGAACATTCAAAGGTGACTAAATTTTTCCTAGTTACTCTTCGGGGCGGAGTGGAAAAAGGGGGGATTCTCGATGAAAGGGAGGGAGGTGCTGAGGGGAAAGGAAAACACTTTTTGAGATAAAGATTTTTTTTCATCAAAAATGAAGAAGTCCAAGGTTGGCCTACGGTGCATCTTATATGAAGGGAACACGCTTTTTTGACTGTCGTGGTATGATAGACATGTCCCCTGCACCGGACCTTGGGGAGGAAAGATTATGGACCCTTCTTTGGTAGAAGTAATTTTTCTTGTAAAGAACCCATTTCGTTACTTAGGGTCACCGTAGCCGGGAGTGGGATTGAGAAATGAGAGTGAAAGAGTAAGCAAGAAAATGGAGTGCTTGTTCCATAACACCTTTACGAAAGCCACCTCTCTATTACTAACTTCTCTACTTGTCTATCAAGGATTTGAATCGGAACCTCCTCATTAGAGAGGTTATCTTTCACACCAAGACCCTCAATAGGTAGAATAGACTCAGGATAACATATACACTTCTTAAGCATAAAAACATGGAAAACCAGATGAACCAAAGCCAATTGACTAGGCAACCTAAGCTCATAGGCAACCTTACCAACCCTTTGCAAGATTTCATAGGGATACACATAACGAGGACTCAACTTCCATTTCCTGCCAAATCCAACCACCCTTTTAATGGGAGAAATTATCAAATACACTTTATCACCTTATTCAAACTCTAAATACCTTCTCCTATGAACGGCATAAGACTTGCCGACTATAGGCCGTTTTCAATTAGTTCCTTATGATATGAAATTTATCCAAAGTCTTATAAATCAAATAGGTACAAAGAAGCGAAGTCTCACCCACTTCAAACAATCCAATAGGAGACCTACACCTCCTACCATACAATGCTTCATAAGGAGCCATGGATATGGATGAATGAAAACTATTATTATAAGCAAACTCCACCAAAGGCCAATGCTTATCCCAATTTCCTTCAATAATACAAGCTCTAAGCCTATCCTCAAGGGTTTGAATAGTATGCTCCACTTGACCATCCGTTTGGGGATTAAAAGCGATGCGTAACTTCACCTTGGTACCTAACCCTTCTTGGAATGACCTCTAAAACCTAGATGTGAATTTTGCACCTCGATCCGATATGATGGATAATGGAATACCATGGCCATACAAAATCTCATCTATGAAGATCCTTGCATAATCTTCCGACGAATAAGTAGACTTGATGGGAATGAAATGAGCGCACTTGGTCATCCTATCCACAATAACCTATATAGACTCATATTGCTTTTGTATATGAGGCAAACCAACCACAAAATCCATATTGATGTCTTCCCACTTTCAGGTAGGAACTTGGATTTCTTGTAGTAAACCATCCGACTTTTGATGTTCGACTTTCACCTGTTGGCAATTTGGACACTTAGCAACAAATTCTGCTATGTCATTTTTCAAATCTTCCTACCAAAACACTTCCCCAAGGTCATGGTACATCTTTGTGGTACGGGACCCATGACCTCCTCAAGAATCCGGCTCCTCAAATAATCTACATTGGTAACACATAACATCCCTTGGTACCTCAAGACACAATCCCACCCTAACGAAAATGACTCGTTGAGTTTACCAAGAACCATTTTTTAACTTCATCAATGCTTGATCATGGTGTTGTTTGGACTTCATCTCTAACACCAAAGACAACTTGGAGTTACGACGTACCACCAGACATCCTATGAGAGAATCTTCAATACGAACCCCTAAATGAGCAAACTTATGGACATATTTTACTAGGTTTCCCTTAGATTCGTCAACATGGGACACGCTTCCCATGGAAAAATGACTTAGAGCATCCTCAGCCATATTGGCCTTGACGGAGACATAGAGAACACTCATGTTGTAATCTTTCAACAATTCCAAACACCCTCTTTGTCGGAGATTCAACTCCTTTTTAGTAAACATATATTGGAGACTCTTACGGTTTATATACGTCAACATGAACAACATACAAGTAATGCCTCCATATTTTCAAGGCAAATACCATAGATGGTAACTCAAGATTGTGAGTTAGATAGTTTCTTTCATGCACCTTAAAGGCTATTATTTTCCCATGTTGCATAAGCACAAAGCCTAAACACACTTGGGATGCATCACAATACACAACGAAGCCCTTTGTACCCTCCAGTAAAGTCATCACTGGAGCGGAAGTAAGCATGTCCTTCAACATTTTGGAGCTCTTTTCATATGCCTCCGACAACTCAAAGTTCTTACTCTTTTGGGTCGAAGTAGTCAAGGGAGATGCAATGGATGCAAAACTATCCACAAACCTTTGATAATAACCTGCTGGACCCAAGAAACTTCTAATGTCAATTGGAGTTAATGGTCTAGGACAATTCCTGACTGCATTGATTTACCTTGGATCAACCTCTACTCCCGCACTAGAGATGATATGACCTATAAACGCCACCGGCATCAACATAAATTCACATTTTCTATACTTCGCAAACAATTGGTGTTCCTTAAGCACTTGCAACACCACCCTCAAATGGTCCATATGTTCATCCTCTTTTTTGGACTATACCAAGATGTCGTCAATGAAGACAATGACAAATGAATCTGGGTAACTTTGAAATACTCTATTCATAAGATCTATAAACACCGCACGAGCATTAGTGAGACCAAAGGACATTACTAAGAACTTATAATGACAATATACGGTCTAAAATGCCATCTTTCGTATATCCTCACCTCTAACTTTAGGTTGATGATACCCCAACTTTAAGTCAATTTTATAAAAGTAGCTTGCCCTTGAAGTTGATCAAACAATTCATCAATTCGAGGGAGAGGATACTTGTCCTTAATAGTGACTTATTGAGTTCGCGATAATCAATGCACATTCAAAGGGAACCATCCTTCTTTTTCACAAGTAAAATTGGAGCATCCCATGGAGAAATACTAGGTTGAATGAAGCCTTTGGCTAGTAAATCTTTGAGTTGATCCTTCAACTCATTCAATTCGGTCGGAGCCATCTGATAAGGAGAAATTGAAATGGGATTTGTATCCGGTAACAAGTCGATACCAAAACCAATTCCGCATTCAAAAGAAATACCAGGAAGATCATTAGGAAAGACCTCCGAAATTCCATCACAACGGGGACCAACTCAATGGGAGGAATTTTCGAGTCTAAATCTTGGACTCTTACTCTATGGTAGAGATCATTTTGAATGCTTTAAAACAAGAGATTATACGACCTTTAGGAATAGAATCCCCCCCCCCCTCCACTCTAAAATGGGTTAATTTGGAAAGTTAAACTTCACCACCCTTATTCTACAATCTAAAGAGGCAAAGAAAGCATGCAACCAATCCATACCCCAAATGACATTAAAATTAAACAAATCAAGTTCTACTAGTTCAACATGAGTAACTCTATTGGGCAACATTATAGGACAATTCCTATATACTCTTTCTGCAAAAACCGAATCACCCACCGGGGTAGACACCTTAAAAGGTTCATTCAATATATCGGGCAAATTGTCAAACTTTTTATCTGCAAGAGGATTAACAAATGATAATGTAGCGCCCGGATAAAGTAAAGCATATACATCAATAGAGAATACTTTCAACATACCAGTAACCACATCGGGAGAAGTCTCTTGATCACCCCTAGAGTAGAGAGCATAAAAGTAATACTTCTTCGAAGCCTCACTTGAACCACTTGCTTACGTTTGACCACTACTCGTATCTTGACCCCTCACATTAGGGAAATACCTAACCTTGTTCCCACTTTTACCACAACCAAAACAATTATATGTTCCCTTAAGACAATCACCATAGTGTTTCTTGCACCACTTTCTACAAGTTGGCTTCTTGGTTGGTGAACATACCTTCCTTTTTTAGGATTAAGGGTAGACACCCTTTCATGCCTCGCCCTAGGAAACTTGGAAGGAACTTGATTGGACACCCTCTTCTTGAACGTAGATTTGTCATGAATCTCAAGCCTACCCTTAGAAGAACCACCATCAAAAGATCTTGCCCTCTTGGCATCTCTACTCTTTCTCTTAGCCCTTGCATCTTCCACTTGTTGAGCATGAACCATGAGACGATAAATGTTCATATTGTCATGTAGAATAGCCAAATGACACTCTTCTTGGAAATCATGTGACACTCCTGTCACAAAGCGGTTCATTTAATCTCTAGGGTCTGAAACCAAAATAGGATCATATTTTGACAATTTAGTGAATTTCAAAGAGTATTCATGAACACTCATACCTCCTTGACGAAGGTTGATGAACTCCATCACCTTGGCTTCCCTCTTCTCCCTAGGAAAGAACCTATTAATAAAAGACTTCTTGAACACCTACCAAGACATCGGTACACCTCTTAATGGCCTATTGTCCATCAATTAAACATACCAAGTTTGGGACACATCTTTGAGTAGGTAATTGGCTAACTCAGTCTTCTCACTAGTAGACAAGCCCATAGCATATAGCATCATGTAGCTTTTGTCAATGAACTCTTAGGGGTCTGCTTCAACTTTAGACCCATAGAAAGTAAGGGGATTCATCCAAGTGAAGTATCTTAATGGGAGTACATGGTAGCAACTTGTTGGTGAGCTCGGGGTACAACCTCCCAATTAGCTTGGGTCGTCATATCTTGAGCTTGAGTAGTGGTTGATTGTGCTTGGATAGTAATGGATTGATCCATTTGGAAGACTACAACCCTTATGGCACCATCCATCAAAGGAAGATTGACGGCTTGGTCATCATTCATGTCTTCATCAAGAGTAGGGACTTGATAACCGCGGGGAGGAGCTCCCGCATTGGAAATCTCTTCCTCAAGTCATCGTTGCACATTCTTTAGAGTATTCATTTCTTATAGGATTAGATGCAAAAGCACATAGAGTTATACTCTAGAGGCACAATATTGGACTTCCAAGAAAGTGAGGTTTCCTAAGCATCACATAGGTTCTTATTCATAAGTGTGGCGCGCTTCACAATTATGAATACAAACTTACATAGATGTGGTTAATAGAGACATTGACTCAAATATATTCAACATCATCCTCTGATACCAAGTTTATCACATCTGAGAATACCCCCTAGACGTAACCGTCGTCGTCCTCCTCTTTGAAGACTAAGACTAGCCTCTTAGTTAACATCATTATATTGATAGGTCAGAATATATATATATATATATATATATATATATATATATATATATATATATATATATATATATAAAGTTTTAATAAGTTCAATTAAATATCATATCTAATCCCTAAACGTAATTAGTTATATATTCAAGCTAATTAATTAGTTCAAGTTCAACTTCTAATTTCAAGTTCAAGTCTAAGTTCAATGTAACTTCAAATATGCTTTGTTTAGTCTAACTAAGTTCAATTAGTTCAAGATATACAAAGTAAAAGTAAATAATTAATTAATACTAATTAATTAAGTTCAAATTAAGTTCAAGTTCTAGTTAATTAGTTTATCAAAATTACTTTTATATTAATTCTTAATTACATTTTCAATTTATTATAAATTAGTTACGTTTAGTACAATTCTAATAAATATATATAATTTCAAATTAATTAAGGTCAATAAGTTTTTCAAGTACTAAAAATTTTTGTCTAAGTTCAACTAAAATCCATGTTCTTATAAGAATATAAATTAAATTCTAATAAATTAAAGTCAACAACATTTCAAGTTTATATTCCTTATTATGTTCAAATTATAGTAAAAAGAAGTTATAATTAATTATAAGTTCTAATTAAGTTGTGATACAAATCCCTAAAAGTTTAAATTCAAACTAGCTATCTAGTGTCCCAAACTCAAACTATTAGTCATTAGATACCAAATATAATTCAAAATAGTCCTAACAAATTCAGACCTCAAACAAGTATTAAAATCACAAATTCAAAGTATAGTCCTAGAATATCAAAATCAAACTAGTGCTATAATGCCAAATTCAATCTATTAGTCCAGAAATCTCAAATATAATTCAAACTATTCCTAAATTCAAAATTCAAACTAATTTTAAAATCACAAATTGAAATTAGTCCTAAAATCTCAAAATCAAACAAATTAACTCATGAAATACTCAAATTCAAACAATTCTTTAAATACCTTGATTCAAACTACTCCCAAAGTCTCTAATTAAACTAGTTCTGAATTCCAAATTCAAACTAATCTTAAAATCACAAACTCAAAAAAGTCATAAAGTCTCAAAATCAAACAAATTAACTCAAGAACTACCCAAATTCAAACAAGTATTTAAATACCCTAATCAAACAACTCAAAACTCTCTAATTCGCACTAGCTAGTCCTAAAATAAAAATTCAAAACTACTTTTAGATTACCCTGATTCAAGACTAGCCATAAGATACCTTGGTTCAAACTAATCCTAAAATTACACAAATATAGCCACTAACTAATAATCCCTAATGCAAACTAATAATCAATAAAAACAAAGTTCAACTAACTAGCTTCAAATTAAATAGATAACAAAATAATAATATAGCTCAATTTGAAAAAAAATATAATTTATGAGTTAATAAACCCTAAAGTTAAATTAGGAAGAGAGATTGAAGAGAGAGGAGAAGCAGACAGAGTAAGCAGCAGCGACTGACTCTTTTCTCGGGTGGTAGCAGTGACACGCAATGGTGATGTAAAAGAGATAATGTTCAGAAATAGGCGAAATCATGATTTTTGCTTTAGATTTGTTAAGAAAATCGATGGACGACTTCAATATCCATCTGTTTTTTAAAAAATAGTTGATCACTATTTTGACCAAAAAGGCAACTGACTACAAGACGTTGTCTTTCGCTTTTAAAATATGTTGACCAAGTTTTCTGACCAATAAGCAAGGGTCATAAAGATGATGTCCACCTCTATTTTAAAGAAAATTAATATCTTAAAATAAATTAGAAGCGACAAACAACTTGTATAATATTTTAATTTATTTATATATATATATATATATATATATATAAATATAAATTGGAGTGTGTATGAACTAGCTTACTTGTGAATTACATAATTGGTAGATTACAAACGTTTTGAAACATTGCGAAAAGGAAATTAACTATCTTGAGAATTCGTGGCACGAGTTCGACATTTAATGTATGTTAAGACTTTTCAGACTTGTTGAAGAACATTTTTCGAATTAAAGATTAAAATTGAAATAGAAAATGGGTAAGGGAGTAAGATGGGGGTATCGTACCAATGGTGGGCGGGCGTTGGTATGAGTACCGGGGATATAGGGGAAATTTTATTACTATAGAATGCGGGTTGAAACCCTGGAATGTCAAAGCATATGTTCATTAGCTGATTTATGATTGACTTAAATTCTATGTATAATTGTGTTTTTTTCTTTATTTCTCCTTTATAGTTGTGATAATTGAGGTGGTTAGGTATTATGATGATATTAATTTATTGATATGTGTCATCATCCCCTTTATTGAAATAATATTTTGTACATGCATTGACATGAGATTGAGTATAAGTTTGGAATGTGGAGATCATCCATGTAGGGAATTGTGAGATGTAAAGATTATAATTTGGGCACGTGGAGACCGTCTATGCGGAAATTGTTTATTTTATGCTAGTGCATTGAGATTCTCCGCACACACACGTCGACTTAATCCGTGTAGATATATGGACCTCGCGAGTCCCATATGTGTCATGAACGTTTGATGTATTTCCAAGGAGTATTATGTATATTCGGTTGATAGGGAGTACTTGTTATTCTGAGACATATCTTTTCATGGTGTCATATTACATTGCATCTGTCACGACCCATAATGGGTCGCGAGTGGCACCCACACTTATCCTACTATGTGAGCGAACCAACCAATCTGAACCCCAACATTTCAAACATAATAAATAGAAAACAATGCGAAAGACTTAAAACCCATTAACAGAATCAATAATCAACTTCTAAAACTCAAAACTTATCATTATCCCCAAAATCTGGAAGTCATCATCACAAGAACATCTATCCTCAACTTACTAAATCTAAGAGTATCTAAGAAGCTAAAATAACTAAACAGCTAGTCTATGCAAGAACTTCAAGGCATCAAGACGTGAAGAAGAAGATCCAGTCCAAGCTAGAAACAATAGCTCACCCTGAAATCTGACGTGATGAAGACTGGCTAGAGTTGCGGTTGAGTTGAAGACGACGGTACGTTTGCTGCACTCCACAATTAACAAAAAAAAAACATACAAGTAGGGGTCAGTACAAAACACAAGTACTGAGTAGATATCATCGGCCAAATCAAAATAGAAAGCAATATATATTAGATGATATCATAAAATCAACTACAATACTCAACAGGTAGCAACAACAAGTACAAGGATCATTGATAATAACGCCAAGTACACCCATGAGAACTCAAGCCTCCATATCATACACACTTTGGGAAATAGGTTCATTAAATTTGAGTATATTAAGAAAATTCAAGATTCATTCTCTTTATTCCTCTTGTGTCGGAACGTGACACTCCGATCCCCTAATACTACGTGTCGGTTCTTGACACCCGATCCCCTAATACTACGTGTCGGTTCGTGACACCCGATCCCCTTATACTGCGTGTCTGTTCGTGACACCCAATCCCCTAATACTACGTGTCGGTTCGTGACACCCGATCCCCCTAATACTACGTGTCGGTTCGTGACACCCGATCCCCCTAATACTACGTATCGGTTCGTGACACCCGATCCATTAACCTCATTCTTTTAGTTCATCAGGCCTTCTCTTATACTAAGGCATCATCATTAACAGAGAGGTTTCAAAGTTTAGGATTCAATAGCCTCATCATACTTATTTTATAACAATTATATAATCACTTCATGCAAGCACACAATTAAGCATATAGAAGGGTTTACTATACTACCCAAAACATATCATTTGCTATTAAGAGTTTACTATGAAACAGCATAAACCATAACCTACCTCCACCGAAGAATTGCGATCAAGCAATCTACTTTCCCAAAGCTTTGCTTTCCTCTTCATTCTCTCCTCTTGATCGATCGTTTCTCCCTCTCTCTCTGTTCTTTTTCTTTTTCTTATTCAAACCCTCTTTCTTTTACCCTAATTATCATATAATTAAGTATCAAAGATGATAAAATACCCCACTACTTGTTTCAAGGTTCTCTCTTTTAACCCCCAAGTAATTAAATTATTAACATTCAACCACTAACTTTATAAATATAAGCAGCAATAGTCCAAACCGCCCCTTAAAACATTTAACAGAAATCCGACCCAGGCAGGGTAACGCAGACTGTGACGGCCCGTCGTGCCTGCGACGGTCCGTCCTGCTGCTTCCATCACAAAGTTAAGAGACTCAATTTCTTGAAGCGTCCGTGATGGCCCGTCATGCCTGTGACGGTCCGTCCTGCCATTTCATCGCGAAGTTCAGAGAGTCGATCTCAGTACCCAAATTTCAAAATTGTAAGTGTTTTGGAATGAGAAACCCTCGACAGTCCGTCGTGCCCATGACGGTCCGTCGTGCCAATGACGGTCCATCGTGGGATCCGTCGACCCAGAAAGTGATTTTCAGAAATTAACTCTGCTGCTCCAAACGACTAAACAGGTCGTTACAATAGATACCAATTTACCCATAGTTCGTCCTCGAACGATCACAAGAAGAAAAACAAGGGCGAAAAGGAGTGCCTGAATCTGTAAACAGGTGCAGGTATCTTTCTCGCATATCTGCCTCCTTCTCCCAAGTGGACTCTTCGGCTGGCCTATTCTTCCATTGAACTTTGATAGATGCAACCTCCCTTGACCTCAACTTGCGGACTTCCCTATCTAAGATAGCAACAGGCTCCTCCTCATAAGACAAATTCTCATCAAGAAGAACTGAATCCCAACGAATGATGTAGTTTCCATCACCATGGTATCTTTTCAACATAGACACATGAAATATTGGGTGCACTCCTGAGAGTGATGGGGGCAAGGCTAATTCATAAGCCACCTCCCCTACTCGCTTAAGTACTTCAAATGGTCCAATATACCTTGGGCTTAGCTTACCTCTTTTTCCAAACCGCATCACCCCTTTCATGGGTGAAACCTTCAGCAAGTCTTGCTCACCCTCCATGAACTCCAAGTCTCTAACCTTTCGATCTGCATATTCCTTTTGCCTGCTTTGAGCCTCTAAAAGCTTTTCTTGAATAGATTTCACCTTCTCTAATGAATCCCTCAAAAGATCAGTACCACATGGTCTAACCTCAAATGCATCAAACCAACCAATGGGAGACATATATCTCCTCCCATACAATGCTTCGAAAGAAGCCATATCAATACTTGAGTGATAACTATTATTATATGAAAACTCCGCTAGGGGTAAGAAGTTATCCCAATGACCCCCAAATTCTATCACACATGCATGAAGCATATCTTCCTACACTTGAATTGTTCGCTCAGACTGACCATCGGTCTGAGGGTGGAATGCAGTACTAAGGTCCAACCTAGTACCTAATTCAGCATGCAATGTTCTCCAAAACTTAGAAGTAAATTGTGTACCTCTATCTGATATGATGGAAAGTGGAACTCCATGCAATCGAACAATTTCTGACATGTAGATTTTGGCTAACTTCTCTGCATTATAAGTCACCTTGACCGGACTGAAGTGAGCAGACTTAGTTAATCTGTAAACAATCACCCAAATAGAGTCATACTTACCCATCGTCTTTAAAATACCAACAACGAAGTCCATTGCAATTCTCTCCCACTTCCATTCAGGAATGGGCATTCTCTGAAGTGTCCCTCCAGGCCTCTGGTGTTCATACTTTACTTGCTGACAATTCAGGCATTGAGAAACAAAATCAACAATGTCACGCTTCATTCTACTCCACCAAAAGTGTTGCTTTAGGTCACGGTACATCTTGGTTGCACCAGGATGTATAGAATATCCAGAACTATGAGCCTCTGTAAGAATAGTGTGGATCAAATCATCAACACGGGGCACACATACTCTTCCCTTAATTCTCAAAACACCTTCCTCATCCATTATTGCTTCTTTAGCCTCTCCTCGCAACACCATATTCCAAATTCGGCTTAGTTTCTCATCATCAAACTATTTTCCCTTGATCTTGTCAAGAAAAGAAGATCTCGCCTCCACACTGACCAAAAATCCTCCCTTCTCATTTACTTCTAACCTCATAAAGTCGTTATCCAGAGTCTGAACCTCTCTAGCTAATGGGCGTCTAGAAACTTGTAAGTGGGCTAAATTACCCATGCTCCCTGCTTTTCTACTTAAGGCGTCTGCCACAACATTAGCCTTTCCTGGGTCATACAACATGGTAAGATCATAATCCTTCAGTAGTTCCATCCATCTCCTCTATCTCAAGTTCAAATCTTTCTGAGTAAAGACATATTGTAAACTACGATAATCTGTATAGACTTCACACTTGACCCCATATAGATAATGTCTCCATTGCTTTAATGCAAACACAACTACGGCCAATTCCAAATCGTTGGTCGGATAGTTACGTTCATGCACCTTTAATTGCCTCGAAGCATAAGCAGTTACATTCTTCTTAGCACTGCATCCAAACCAGAATAGGATACATCACAATAAACAATGAAATTCTTACCTTCCACTGGCAAGGTAAGGATTGGTGCAGTAGTCAACAAGGTCTTGAGTTTCTGAAAGCTTTCTTCACATTCATCCAACCATACAAATGGAACATTCTGCTTAGTCAAGTTCATCAATTGGGAAGCAATAGAAGAGAATCCCTTGACAAATCGGCGGTAGTAGCTGGCTAAACCAACAAAGCTCCTTATTTCTGACACATTAGTAGGTCTTACCCAATTTCTCACTGTTTCAATCTTAGAAGGATCCACAATCACTCCATCCTTAGAAACCACATGCCCCAAAAAGGACACTGAATCTAGCCAAAACTCACACTTGAAGAATTTGGCATAAAGCCTTTTCTCCCTTAGCACTTCCAACATAATTCTCAAATGCTCCTCATGTTCCTTCTTACTCTTGGAGTATATCAGTATATCATCGATAAATACGATCACAAAGAGATCCTGATATGGCTTAAAAATCCCGTTCATCAAGTTCATGAAAGTAGTAGGGGCATTCGTAAGACCAAAATACATTACTAAGAACTCATAATGCCCATATCTGGTCCGAAAAGCAGTCTTGGGCACATCCGTTGCCCGTATTTTCAATTGATGGTAACCAGATCTCAAATCGATTTTGGAGAAGGTACAAGAACCTTGTAACTGATCGAACAAATCATCGATGCGAGGAAGAGGATACTTGTTCTTAATAGTTACCTTATTCAGTTGTCTGTAGTCAATGGACATCCGAAAACTCCCATCCTTCTTCTTCACAAACAAAATAGAAGCACCCCAAGGGGATGCACTTGGTCTAATAAAGCCTTTGCTTAGCAACTCTTGAAGTTGGGCCTTTAACTCTCTTAACTCAGCGGGAGCCATCCTATAAGGGGGTATGGAAATGGGGTGAGTGCCCGGCTCCAGATCAATACAGAAATCAATATCCCTATCCGGTGGCATACCAAGAAGGTCTGCCGAAATCACATCCAGAAACTCACGGACTATTGAAACCGTCTCAATTGAAGGTACATGGGTAGTATCATCCCTGAGGTGTGCCAAGAAAGATAAACAACCCTTTGTAACCATTTTCTTAGCGCGAAGGAAGGAGATGATACGAACTGGAGTGGAAGTGTAGTCACCCTCCCACTTTAACGGCTCTGTCCCAGGCTTGGCCAACGTTACAGTTTTAGCATTACAATCTAAGATTGCAAAATTTGGAGAAAGCCAAGTCATACCCAGAATTACATCGAAATCAACCATTTCTAATATAACAAAGTCTATATGAGTATTGCTCTTCATAAAAGTCACAGGACAAGACCTATACACCTTTTCAACTATCACAGACTCACCCACCGGAGTAGAAACACGAATAGGCATGTCAAGCAATTCACAATGTAAATTAAGACCAGTAGCAAATGAGGAAGATACATATGACAATGTGGATCCAAGATCAAATAATACAAAAGCCATGCAATCACAAACCAAAAGATTACCTATGATGACAGCATCAGATGTCTCCGCTTCAGATCTCCCAGGGAAAGCATAACAATGGGCCGTATCACCTGTTTGTCCGCTGCCCCTACCAAGTTATGCTGCAGTATTTCCAGTTTGCCCGTCACCCCGGCCGTTTTGGTGACCACAATTACCTCGGCCACCACGTCCTCCAGAGTAGCGGCCTCTTCCATGACCACCTCTACCTCTGATTATTGGCGGTCTGTAACTCAGTTTTGGACAATTCCTCCTAATATGTCCAGTCTCTCCACATCCATAACATTCTCTGTATTCAAGCATAGGTCTCTGTGAGAACGACGGAGTTTGGGATAACCTCCAAACAAAGAGAAGTGTTGACTGGTCTGCAGTGGACCCCCAGCTACAGCCTGTATTGAAGACTGAATAGATCGGGCTGGATAACCTCCTGAACTCTGCCCTCTAGAGTAAGAACCATTAAACTCATCTCCTTTGTGAAACTTCTTAGTTGCCGATGCCATGGTGAAATCATCTGGCTTCATTCCCTCCACCTCTATCACAAATTCTACCACTTCCTGAAAGGATTTTGCCGTAGCAGCTACCTGCAAGGCTGAAATCCAAAAATCTGACCTCAATCCCTTCACAAAAAGGAAAATCCGCTCTTGTGGATTGAAGCAAAGCTGGGTGGCATATCTGGAGAGTGCACGAAACTTAGCCTCATAAGCAGAAACCAACATCCTGCCTTGCTCTAGGCTCAAGAACTCATCTCTCCTCCTATCGCGCAAGGTCCGGGGGATATACTTCTCCATAAATAAGCTAGAGAACGACGCCCAAGTCATAGGTGGTTCCTGTGCGGGTTGACACTCAACATGTGACTGCCACCACATTTTGGCATTTCCCTGAAACTGATAGGTTACAAACTCAACGCCAAATCGCTCCACTATGCCATTTTATGTAGTAACTCATGACAATCAACCAGAAAATCGTAGGCATCCTCAGATTCAGCACCCTTGAAGACTGGAGGTTTCAATTTCAAGAACTTACTGAAAAGTTCATGCTGATCGCTTGTCAATATAGGCCCTGTAGTCAAACGAGAAAACGTGTCTATTTCCAATGAGGCATCCATGCGGGGAGCCTTGGCAGCGGCCTGTCGTAATTACGGAACCTGAGGTGCTGGTGCAGAAAACACTGGAGGTGTCTGGCCTTGATCAGTTAACCTGCTAAGATAAGCAAGAACCTGATTAATCATCTCTGGGGTAGGTTGGGGTGGTAATTCCTCATTCTGCACTTTCTTACTTTCCCCTTCCTCACCCTCTCTTACTACTTCCTCAGTCGGTGGAAGAGTCACCGCCCTAGTACTAGATGGGCCAGGTGTTTGTCCTCTTCCTCTAGAGGACGTCCTCCCACGACCTCTTCCACGGCCTTTTGCCACTACTCCTCTTCGAGCTACAGCCCCAGTGGCTGGCTCAGAGGCATCTTGTCTTGCCGGTGTTGGTGTTGGCGCAGTTGTTGCTCTAGTTCTAACCATCTACGAAATAGAGTAAAGATGGTCAGATACCAATTTGTATCACCTAGATACCAATTGGATCCAAGTAATAGCACGAAAGAAAGAAAGAGGGAATGGGATTTTCCTAAAGTCTTATAGCCTCTCAAAGAAAAGTAAAGGTGTCCCCCTACCGTTCCTTAAGACTCTACTAGACTCGTTCTTGTGTGATGAGACCAACGAACCTAATGCTCTAATACCAAGTTTGTTAAGACCCATAACAGGTCGCGAGTGGCACCCACACTTATCCTACTATGTGAGCGAACCAACCAATCTGAACCCTAACATTTCAAACATAATAAATAGAAAACAATGCGGAAGACTTAAACCCCATTAACAGAATCAATAATCAACTTCTAAAACTCAAAACTTATCATTATCCCCAAAATCTGGAAGTCATCATCACAAGAACATCTATCCTCAACTTACTAAATCTAAGAGTATCTAAGAAGCTAAAATAACTAAACAGCTAGTCTATGCCAGAACTTCAAGGCATCAAGACGTGTAGAAGAAGATACAGTCCAAGCTAGAAACAATAGCTCACCCTGAAATCTGACGTGATGAAGACTGGCTAGAGTTGCAGTTGAGTTGAAGACGACGGTACGTTTGCTGCACTCCACAATTAACAAAAAGAAAACATACAAGTAGAGGTCAGTACAAAATACAAGTACTGAGTAGATATCATCGGCCAACTCAAAATAGAAAGCAATATATATCAGATGATATCATAAAATCAACTACAATACTCAATAGGTAGCAACAACAAGTACAAGGATCATTGATAATAACGCCAAGTACACCCATGAGGACTCAAGCCTCCATACCATACACACTTTGGGAAATAGGTTCATTAAATTTGAGTATAATAAGATAATTCAAGATTCATTCTCTGTATTCCTCTTGTGTCGGAACGTGACACTCCGATCCCCTAATACTACGTGTCGGTTCGTGACACCCGATCCCCTAATACTACGTGTCGGTTCGTGACACCCGATCCCCTAATACTGCATGTCGGTTCATGACACCCGATCCCCTAATACTACGTGTCGGTTCGTGACACCCGATCCCACTAATACTACGTGTCGGTTCGTGACACCCGATCCCCCTAATACTACGTGTCGGTTCGTGACACCCGATCCATTAACCTCATTCTTTTAGTTCATTAGGCCTTCTCTTATACCAAGGCATCATCATTAACAGAGAGGTTTCAAAGTTTAGGATTCAATAGCCTCATCATACTTATATCACAATTATATAATCACATCATACAAGCACACAATTAAGCATATAGAAGGGTTTACAATACTGCCCAATACATACCATTCGCTATTAAGAGTTTACGATGAAACAACATAAACCATAACCTACCTCCACCGAAGAATTGCGACCAAGCAATCTACTTTCCCAAAGCTTTTCTTTCCTCTTCGTTCTCTCCTCTTGATCGATCATGTCTCCCTCTCTCTCTCTGTTCTTGTTCTTTTTCTTATTCAAACCCTCTTTCTTTTACCCTAATTAGCATATAATTAGGTATAAAAGATGATAAAATACACCACTACTTGTTTCAAGGTTCTCTCTTTTAACCCCCAAGTAATTAAATTATTAACATTCAACCACTAACTTTTTAATTATAAGCAGGAATAGTCCAAACCGCCCCTTAAAACATTTAACAGAAATCCGACCCAGGCAGGGTTACGCAGACTGTGACGGCCCGTCGTGCCTGCGACGGTCTGTCCTGTTGCTTCCTCCACAAAGTTTAGAGACTCAATTCCTTGAAGCGTCCGTGACGGCTCGTCATGCCTGTGACGGTCCGTCCTGCCATTTCGTCGCGAAGTCCAGAGAGTCGATCTCAGTACTCAAATTTCAAAATTCTAAGTGTTTTGGAACGAGACACCCTCGACGGTCTGTCGTGCTCATGACGGTCTGTCATGGGATCCATCGACCCAGACAGTGATTTTCAGAAATTAACTCTGCTGCTCCAAACGACTAAACAGGTCGTTACAACATCTCATCACATACTTCATTCTTGATGATTATGTATTTTTATTGGCTGTTGGATAGTAGATGATATTTGGTTACCTCCATGTAATGAAACTTGACTAATAAATGTAATATAGACTTGTATTATCAAAGAAATTTTTTTTCATATAAAAGCCTGTTACTAATTCTTTTTTGTCACTCAATAAGATATACTGGGTACACGTGGCCTCATACTCATACTACACTTGTTGCGCTCTTTTTGTTGCAGATTCGATTCCGACTATGAGCACATCTTATGGAACAATTTGAGTCCAAGATTGGAGTGTCTTGGAGTTGTGGTGAACTGCTTCACTGTTTTGTGCCCCACACCTCCCTCTATCTTTTATTTATTTATTTATTTTAGTATTAAGACAGGATATTCCTTATGTTGGCTTTGTCATTTTAGTTTCACACATGCATCATATTTTAGAATCTCTTGTTCTTATGACACCAATTCTTTGGTGGTATTCTAAGATTTCCATAATTGTTATTTATTTTTAGCTTATTGTCAGAAATGTTTTTACTCTTTGTTACATTTTACCTTATTAGTTAGTTAATATTAGTAAAATATGTTGGGTTCGCTTAGCTAGCGGTATGGAACATACGTGCCATTACAAGATGTGAATTTGGAACGTGACAATTTGGTATTAGAGCCCTAGGTTCATCGGTCTCACGAGTACAAGAGCAATGTCTAGTAGAGTCTTACAGATTGCTATGATGATGTCCATACCTATCTTCGAGAGGCTATAGGACATTTAGGAAAAATTATGTTCATCCATTCATTATCGTGCATGCCTAAACTTGTTGAAATTCTAATCTTGATATCTCATTCTCTCTCGGATTGCGAAGACTCGTACATCTGCAAATGGTGATCAGGAACCTATTCTTGCACCTGTTTTTGGGAGCACTATCCAACGTAGAGGAAGGGGCGAGCTCGATCGCAAGGTCGGGGTAGGGTTCGTATTGCAACACCAGTGGAAGGCCAAGTACCAATATCTACCCAGGGTAGTGATAGAATAGTTACTCTTGATGCGGATGTTGTTCAAGGATATGGACTAGCTCAGGATACACCCAGTAGTATTGCCACCCCAATGCTTCAAGATTTTTTGGATCGTATGTTAGGACATCTAGAGAGGATGGCTTAGGTGGGATCTTTTCTTGTCACCATTAATGCTTCACAGACCCGTGGTGGAGGTCAGACTCCAGATCTGATGGTTGGTCCAGATTTTTAGACTCCCAAGACTCAGCCAATTGTTGTTGTAGCTCCACATTTAGATAGTATGGAATTTTGAGGTATTGCATCACATTTGAGAACAAGCCTACCATGAGCATTGATTAACAAAATATGTTTGGGAGGTTCATTCTGAAAAATCCTCAAAGTTATACTGGTGACTTAACTGAGGATGCATAGGAATTTATAGTTAGTTGTCAAGAGGTTGCATAATCTTGGATTAGTGGAGTCTCATGGATTTGACTACACAACGTTCCAAATGACTGACTCTTCCCAAACAGTAGTGGAGGGATTATATTAGTAGTAGGCCAGCTAGATCCCCTCCACTATGTTGGACTCAATTTACTCAAGTATTTCTAGCCAAGTTTGTTCCACGCAGTTAGAGGGAGTGCAAGAGGACCGAGTTTGATGGTTTGCAGCAAGATGGTATGCCAGACGTAGAGTATAAGGTTAATTTCATGCCTTTGCTAGGCATGCTTCGATGATACTTCCCACAAAGGGCAATAGATTGAGAAGGTTTGTTAAAGGGTTGATTATTCTAATTTGTCTTGGAGTTTCTCCTGGGTTGCTACTTCTAGTGTTTCTTTTATGAAGGTGGCAACTGTTTCTAAGGAAGTGGATATGATTTGACGTGAGGGATTTGAGCAACGTGAGGGCAAGACGACCCATCATTCAGGTCATTATGGTGGTGCTCCGTCTAGGAGTCGAGGCTACTTGGGGAAAGATTATCACTATCAATCTAGCATACCCATCCATGCAGCTCTACGAGCGTTCAGGCTAATTATGTTGGGCATAATTTATCCGGTTTGATGCCTACTTCATAGGGTTCATTTTCTAGACTTGTAGGTCATGTATGACAGTTTGGTCATTAAGGTTTTTCTCATTAGCCTATGTCTTGTATAGGTTGATTTGAGTGTAGTGATATGGGACACTTTGTAAGAGACTGCCCTAGGACTAGGCATGGAGGTTTACATTAGAGTGCTCAGGCTTCCACTTTCAGGGCTGCACAACCTCTATCTAGGGGATGTTTACAAAGTGTCATTGGTGGTTGCTATTCAGGTAGATGTGGTTAACCTTCTTGTTGAGGTGGTGGTCGTGGATGTTTGCAATCTGAGTGCGGTTGTTCTCACTATTATGCTTTTTCGGTAGGCTAGAGTATGAGGCTTCAGATGTTGTTATCACAGGTATTATTCCAGTTTGTCTCTACTACATTATTTGATCCAGGCTCTACTTATTCTTATCTTTCCACATATTATGCTCCAAGTCTAGATCTATTATGTGAGTCTCTTGATTTGCCGGTAAATATTTCTACTCCTGTCGGGGATTTAGTAGTGGTAAACTGGGTGTATCGATTATGTATTGTTACCTTGACGGGATATGACACTCATGCATAGTTAAAGGTCTTAGATATAGTAGATTTTTATGTTATTCAGGGTATGAATTGGTTATCTCCTCATCGCACAATTTTAAATTGCCATGTCTAAACAGTTATATTAGTTATGCCTAGAATTCTTATAGTAAAATGGAGAGGTTCTTTTCGTCACCCTTCTAAGGGGTGATATTATTTCATAAGGCTCGTCAGTTGGAAGATTCGAGATACTAGTGTTGAGACTCCTATGCTTGAGTCTATTTCGGAGGTGAGTGAGTTTTTGGAGGTATTTTTGACATATTTACAAGGTCTTCCACCTGATCGTGATATTAATTTTTTCAAAAAAGGGCCTAAAATACCCTTGTAAGTGTTATAAATGGTACAAAACTTTCCTCCATCCACCTATTGGCTCCAAAATACTCTTCTGACCCACATATTTACTCCAAAATACCCTTGTCATCCACCTATAAGTTCGAAACTGACCACTTATTTAACAATTTAAAAATAAACTATTTAAATTTTTTTTGAATATATGATGCTAAACTATTTGTTATAATTTAACTTATTAATATAATTATAAATCAATCCACTACCCATCCATTACTAATCAAACCCCACCTAATTAATAAACCCGCCCCATTACTAATTCAACAACAGTAAAGCTACTGCCAATGAGTGTTTCTAAAAATTTTAAAAGTGTCTAAAGACGTACATTATCATACATTGAAGTCATCAATCAAAATATATTATAATTCAAGTGTGTAAATAAAAATTACTAATAAGCCTAAAAGTCTGACTATATTCATCTTAATTATTCATTCGTCTCAATTATGTCATGTTCGTTAATAGATTATTTTTAAAAATAATATTATATTGAAGTTTAATTTTTAAAACAAATAACAAATTTTTATAAAATTATATTAAAAGAAGTGCATAAATTAATTCGGGATGTACTACTTCTTTACCTTTAATAATAAATTTTGAATTTAAATTTAAAATAGAATCCTATTGAATGTGTCCTCCTAAGTAAGCGACTCAACCTAAATTTAATTGGGGCTTCAATTCTGAATCAAATTATTTTGGATGTCAGTTTCAGGATTCTGTAATGTCGTCGTGTTTTAGTAGTGTTTAGAATGATTTTCATATTAGAATTTGTTTAATTTATTAATTGAGGGGGGTTTACTTAGTAATGGGCGGGTAGTGAGTTGGTTTATAAATGATATTAATAAATTAAATTATATCCAATAGTTGAGCGTCAAGTATTTTTAAAAATATTTAAGTAATTTAAATTTAAATTCGTTAAATTAGTAGTCAATTTTGAACCCAAAGGTGAATGACAAGGGTACTTTGGAGAAAATAGGTTGATGAGAAGGAAATTTTGGAGCGAATAGGTGGATGGAGGGTAAATTTGTACCATTTTCAATACTTCGAGGGTATTTTAGATCCTTTGTCCGTAATTTTTTTATTGATTTGGAATCGGGCACTCAGCCTATTTCCATTCCTCCTTATCATATGGCACCGGCTGAATTGAAAGAAATGAAGGATCAGTTGTACGCTTTATTGAGCAAGGGTTCCATTAGACCGAGTGTATCTCCTTGGGGTGCTCCAGTGTCATTTTTAAAGAAGAAAGATGGATATAAGCGTATGTGTATTGACTATCGGCACCTAAACAAGGTAACCATTAGAAATAAGTATTTGATACCCCGTATTGATGATTTCTTTTATCAACTGCAGGGTTTTTTAGTTTCTCCATGATTGACTTGAGATCCGCCTATCATCAGCTGAAGTTAAGGATGAAGGATATCCCTAAGACAACGTTTCAAACAATTTATGGTCGTTATGTGTTTTTGGTGATGTTTTTTAGATTGACTAATTCCCCAGAAGCCTTAATGAACTTAGTGAACGAAGTGTTCAGACGTACTTGGACTCCTTTGTTGTTGTCTTCATAGATGATATATTGATATACTCCCATACTAAGGAGGAATACGAGCATCATTTAAGGATTGTGCTTGGGATTTTGAAGGAGAAGAAACTTTATGCAATGTTTTCAAAGTGTGAGTTTTGGCTTAGTTCGATAGCATTCTTGGAACATATAGTATCGAAGGAAGGTATTATAATGGATCCTAAGAAGATTGAGATAGTTCGAGATTGAGTAAACCTGCTTCAGTTAGTGAGATTCAAATTTTATTAGGTCTTGCAAGTTATC